>NC_088346.1:19032500-19332500 GCF_036884655.1 Musa acuminata AAA Group | reverse complement strand
TCCTAATTCTCTTCTTATGTAATCAAATTGTTCTTCACATAGGGGTTTTGTGAAGATATCAGCTAGTTGATGTTTGGTATCAATAAACTCTATGGTTACATCATGATTAGTGACATGATCTCGTATAAAGTGATGTCTAATATCAATGTGTTTTGTTCTTGAGTGTTGTATAGGATTTTTAGTTAAGCATATTGCACTCGTGTTATCACATTTAATGGGAATATCTTTAAGATTCACTTTGTAATCTTCTAAAGTGTTTTTCATCCATACAACTTGTGCACAGCATGCACTTGCTGCAATGTATTCAGCTTCGGTTGTTGATAGGGCAACCGAGTTTTGTTTCTTAGATGACCAGGATACAAGGGTATGTCCTAAAAATTGACATGTTCCTGATGTGCTTTTTCTGTCTAGTTTACAGCCAGCGAAGTCCGCATCAGCATAGGCTGTTAATTCAAAATTTTCTGATTTTGGGTACCATAATCCTAGATTGGTGGTTCCATTAAGATATCTGAGTATTCTTTTGACTGCTTTGAGATGAGATATCTTAGGGTCTGATTGAAATCTAGCACAAAGTCCTACACTGAACATGATGTCTGGTCTGGTGGCAGTGAGGTAAAGTAAACTTCCTATCATACCCCTATAGGTTTTTTGATCGAAGCTTTCTCCATTCTCATCAATTTCTAACTTAGTGGAGGTGCTCATAGGAGTGTCAATGGCTTTTGAATTATTCATTTTGAACTTCTTTAGCAAACTCACAGCATATTTGGTTTGACTAATAAAGATGCCATTGCTTAGTTGTTTGATTTGTAGGCCTAAGAAGAATGTTAACTCTCCCATTAGACTCATTTCGAATTCATGACTCATAGTTTTCGCAAAGGATTCACAAAGAGATTCATTTGTAGAACCAAAGATAATGTCATCAACATAAATCTGAACAATGAGAAAATTATTTTCAAAATTCTTGATAAACAATGTAGTATCAACCTTGCCTTTTATGAAATTATTTTCAATGAGAAAAGAGCTAAGTCTCTCATACCAAGCCCTTGGGGCTTGTTTTAAACCATAGAGAGCTTTAGTTAATCTAAACACATGATTAGGGTAGCCATTATTTTCAAATCCAGGAGGTTGTTCAACATAAACTTCTTCGGAAATGAAACCATTTAGAAAAGCGCTTTTAACATCCATTTGAAATAACTTAAAATTATTGCAATTAGCGTAGGCAAGGAGCATCCTTATGGCTTCCAATCGAGCCACAAGTGCGAAGGTTTCTTCGTAATCGATACCTTCTTCTTGGTTGAAACCTTTGGCCACTAATCTAGCCTTGTTTCTAACCACGATACCATTTTCATCTTGCTTGTTTCTAAAGACCCATTTAGTACCAATTACTAAATGGTCATTTGGCCTAGGAACAAGCGTCCACACCTCATTTCTCTCAAATTGATTTAATTCATCTTGCATTGCGATAATCCATGAATCATCTTTCATGGCTTCATCAACACATTTGGGTTCAATTTGGGAGAGAAAAGCGGCGTTGGCACAAAAGTTTTTCAAAGAAGATCGTGTTTGAACCCCCTTTGATGTGTCTCCTAGGATTAGCTCCTTAGGATGAGCATCTATATACTTCCAATCCTTGGGTAAGGATGTTTTGGAAGTGGATGCAACCAAGTTGCTGGTTGGAGACGGGGTTTCGTTTAAATTCAAGGAATCAAAATTAACATCATCATCAAGATCATTTTTCTTAATTTCTGAAATCTCATTGAAAACAACATGGATGGATTCTTCAATAATTAAGGTTCTTTTATTGAAGATGCGAAAAGCTTTAGAAACCGAAGAATAACCAAGAAAGATTCCTTCATCAGATTTAGCATCGAATTTTCCTAAGTTATCCTTTTCATTCAAGATAAAACACTTACACCCAAAGACTTTAAAATATGAGACATTGGGTTTTTTGTTATTCCATAACTCATAAGGAGTTTTGGTGAGTAAGGGTCTTACTAGGACTCTATTTAAAATATAGCATGCAGTGTTTACAGCTTCGGCCCAAAAATATTTGGGTAGGCTATGTTCATTCAACATGGTTCTTGCCATTTCTTGTAAATTTTGATATTTTCTTTCTACTACCCCATTTTGTTGAGGATTTCTTGGAGTAGAGAAGTTATGGTTGTATCCGTTGAGTTCACAGAATTCTTGGAAGTCATGGTTTTGAAATTCTCCACCGTGATCACTTCTAATTGACGAAATCATAGATTCCTTCTCATTTTGAACAAGTTTACAAAACTTGGTAAAATGTCTAAAACATTCATTTTTTTGTTTTAAGAAGTAGGTCCATGTATATCTGCTGTAGTCATCAATAATGACAAAGGCGTATTTGCTACCTCTTAGACTCGATGTAGAGATTGGTCCGAACAAGTCCATATGGATCAATTGTAAGGGCCTAGAGGTGCTTATTTGATTCTTAGCTTTGAAGCTACCCCTAATTTGCTTACCTAATTGGCAAGCATCACATACATTATCTTTGATGAACTTGATATGAGGAATTCCTCTTACAAGTTCTCTAGATGATACTTGATTGATTAGTTTCATGCTAGCATGACCTAATCTTCTATGCCATAGCCAAGCATCCTCATTCATAACGGCAAAGCACATTTCATCACATAAGTCATTGATGTCAATAGTGTATACGTTGTTTTGTTTTAATGCAATCATAGATATATTTTTGTGTGGTTTTTCAATGATGCAGGCATTAGATTCAAATCTTATAATATATCCTTTATCACATAATTGACTAATGCTCAAGAGGTTATGTTTTAAACCATCAACTAGTAAAACATCTTCAATAGAGAGGTTGGATTTGTTACCTATGGTTCCTTTGCCAATGATTTTACCCTTGTTGTTGTCTCCGAAGGTGACATATCCTTCGTCTATGCTAGAGAGCTTAGAGAATTGAGATGGATCTCCGGTCATATGCCTTGAGCATCCACTATCAAGGTACCATTTCTTGCTCCTAGCTTGCGATTGTTTAGTTTTCTACAAGAAAGGATGATGTTTAGGTACCCATTTGCTTTTGGGTGCCTCATAAATAGATCTATATTTTCTATCATGTTGCATAGAGTTTATCATGGTTCCTTTAGGAACCCAAATTAATTTGTTTGGACTTATTTTCTTGAATGGACAACAATGTGTCTTGTGTCCAGATTTGCAACAAAAGTTGCACTTGGTTTGGTTTTGAACATGTAAGATGGGGCCTTTTACAAAGGTAGTTGGATTTCGGTGAGGACTCCTCACAAATCCAATCCCACTTCTTTTGGGAGCATGACCCTTGTTTGTAAGGATCATGTTTAATGACTTGCTACCAACCTCGAATTTCTTCAAGGTGTCCTTAAGTAGCAAGTTTTCTTTTTGTATAGTTTCTAAATCATGACATTTGATACATGAATTTAAACTATCATGATGTTCGACTTTTAGCTTATCAAACTCACAAGTAAGATTATCATGTACCTTTTTTAGCAACTTGTATTTTCTATTTATAACTTTGCATTCATCAAATAAATCATGGAAGGCATTTAATAATTCATCGAAAGATAAATCAGCATCTAATAAATCCGTTACCTCCTCTTCGATGGCCATAAAGGCGTAATGAGCAACTTGCTCGGTGTTGGACTCTTCTTCCTCAGATGCGCTCGAATCATCCCATGTTGCTTGGAGCGCCTTCTTCTTTGTTGTTCTTTTCTTGACTTGGGGACAATCACTTTTGTAGTGTCCCGGCTTTTTACATTCGTAGCAGATCACTTGGTCCTTCTTAGGTTCAAGTTTATTTTTCACATCGTTTTTAAACTTGTTTCTTTTGAAGAATTTCTTAAACTTTCTTGTCAAAAGTGCCAAGTCATCATCACAGTCCTCATCACTTGAGTTTTCTCTCAAGTGGCATTCAGAAGTTTTAAGTGCCATATCCTTCCTGTTCTTTGGAAGGATGTCTTCTTGCTCTTCATGAGCTTTGCAAGTCATTTCGTAGGTCATTAATGACCCGATTAGTTCTTCAAGAGGGAAATTTCGCAGATCTTTTGCCTCTTGAATAGCGGTGACTTTAGGATCCCAACTCTTAGGAAGAGATCTTAGTATCTTATTAACAAGCTCAAAATCCGAAAAGCTCTTTCCGAGTCCTTTTAGACCGTTGACAACATCCGTGAAACGGGTAAACATGTCGCCAATGGTTTCACTCGGTTTCATTCGGAAAAGTTCAAAAGAATGCAGCAACAGATTGATTTTTGACTCTTTCACTCTACTTGTGCCCTCGTGGGTCACTTCAAGTGTGTGCCAAATATCAAAAGCAGTTTCGCAAGTTGAAACACGATTAAACTCGTTTTTGTCAAGTGCGCAAAATAAGGCATTCATAGCCTTTGCATTAAGAGCGAAAGCCTTCTTTTCCAAATCGTTCCAATCGATCATTGGAAGAGAAGATTTTGAAAATCCATTTTCAATAAGGTTCCACAGTTCAAAATCCATAGAAATAAGAAAGATCCTCATTCGGGTCTTCCAGTAAGTGTAGTCCGTTCCACTGAACATGGGTGGACGTGTAATTGAATGCCCCTCTTGGTTTCCGGCGTATGCCATCTCTCTTGGGTTTTAATCCTTTAGAGAGTTAACCTGCTCTGATACCAATTGTTAGGATCGAGAGCACTAAGAGGGGGGGGGGTGAATTAGTGCAGCGGAAATCTTACAATAATTTAAAAACCAAAAGCTGCGTTCGTTCAAAAACTATTATGATGCAAAAGCAAATTCTCAGTTTGTATCTAAGTGCAGTTTGCGTCTAAGCGCAGATTGCGTTTAAGCGCAGTTTTGCGTCTAAGCGCAGTTTTGCGTCTAAACTCAGATTTACGTCTAAATGCAGATTTACGTCTAAACGCAGATTTACGTCTAAACGCAGATTTACGTCTAAATGCAGTTTTACGTCTAAACGCAGATTTACGTCTAAACGCAGTTTTACGTCTAAACGCAGTTTTACGTCTAAACGCAGATTTACGTCTAAACGCAGTTTTACGTCTAGACGCAGACTTACGTCTAAACTTTGAAACTCGTTTGTATACTCGCAGAAGGCAGTATGCAGTTGAAATCAAGATGTAAACGTGAACTGAAATCTGATGATTGAGCGAGGAAAGCCGATTTACGTCTGAATGCAGTTTTACGTCTAAATGTTGAAACTCGTTCGTAAAATCGTAGAGGACAGATTGCAGTTATTAATAGGATTAAAATGTAAGCGTAAACTGCAAAGAAGCTCGTTCGTAAAAGCACGGAAAACAGTTCTGCAGAATCAAACGTAAACGTAAACTGTAATGTATGAAAATACGAATTTACGTCTGAATGCAGATTTGGAAGAACAGCACTTAGAACTTGTTCGTGAAAGCGCAGAGAGCAGTAGTGATGAGGGAGGTTTGCAGTAATGATAAAGTGCTCGAAAATAAACGCAAACCAGAGATTTAGAGTGGTTCGGTCAGCCTTGACCTACTCCACTTTTGGCTTCCTCCACCGATGAGGTTGCCGACGTCAACTAGGTGCCTTCCTTCAATGGGCGAAGGCCAAACTTCCCTCTTACAGTTTCTCTCCTTTTGACAGGCTTATGAGACAACCTTTACAGACCTTTCTCTCCTCACTTTACAATTGAAAACTTGAAGAACAGAAGGAGGAGACTTAAAGGCTTTACAACACTTTTGAGCTCTTAGAATCACAAAAAAGATCAAGATTTCGGTGTAGGTCTGTATCTTTTCAGTGCTGAATGGGTGGGGTATTTATAGGCCCCAACCCAATTCAAAATTCGAGCTCAAAACGATCAAATCGATCAAATCCCAGAATTCTGGGATCAGGCGGTTGCACCTCTTGACTGGAGAGGTGGCACCGCCTGGCAGAGCTCGAAGACTGAGCTCAGGCGATTGCTTCTCTCTGCCAGAGCTCGAAGACTGAGCTCGATGGTTGCATCACTTGGCAGAGCTCGAAGACTGAGCTTGGTGATTGCATCACCTAGCAGAGCTCGAAACTGAGCTCGGTGGTTGCATCACCTGGCAGAGCTCCAAGCTGAGCTCAGGCTGATCCACCTCTCTGCCAGAGCTCGAAGACTGAGCTCGGTGATTGCATCACCTGGCAGAGCTCGAGACTGAGCTCAGGCTGATGCACCTCTCTGCCAGAGCTCGAAGACTGAGCTCGGTGGTTGCATCGCCTGGCAGAGCTCGAAACTTGAGCTCTGGCGGTGCTACCTCTTGGCAGAGGAGGTTGCACCGCCCAGTCTAGCTCGAAGACTGAGCTCTGGGCGGTTGCACCTCTCGGTTGGGGCGGTTGCACCTCCCAGCCTCGCAGCCCTGGCGGTTGCACCTCCTGGCTGGGGCGGTTGCACCTCCCAACCCCACAGCCCAGGCGGTTGCACCTCCTGGCTGGGGCGGTTGCACCTCCTGGTGCAATCAGGGTCCGAATGGTTCACTCCATTCGGCCCACTTTGAATCTTTTCAGGGGCCCAATTGCCCCAAGATTAAGCTAATGGGATCACCTCCCATTTTCATGCTTAATCATCATGCTAACTACGATTAACTCTAAGACAACTTCTGCAGCTTTGCTCCGATGCGTCAATCGCTTCTTCCGGCGAGTTTCCTACCAACTTCCGTCGATCAACCGATAACCCTCGGTGATCCTTCTGCGGACATCCGGCATACTCCTGGACTTTGCGACGATCCACTTGGCGAGTTCCGACAAGCTTTGCTTGGCAAGCTTCTGGACTTCTCGGATCTGTTCTCGCTGAACCTCCGACGACCGTCCGAACTTCCGTCGAACTCTCGAACTCCCAACGTGATCATGATCTTGACTCCGGCGCAACACCTGCTGCTTGTCTTACTCTTATCGTAGTTAATCCTGCACACTTATCTCAACACATAGATTAGATAACAAATGACAATTGACTTCATCATCAAAATCCGAGATTCAACAGTATCAACAAAAAGAAGAACGATTCAAGTATATTTTAAGCATTGTAATAAGTGATAAAAACTCATGACATAAAAAAAATTATACCAATCATATTTCAAGCATTCATGACATGGTATCATTCAAAAGTTCTTACATAAAAAAGATAGCTTTCATTATCTCTTCCTTTTTATTTATCATTAATGCTTTGCATGAAGGAAGAAAGTAAGGAGGAAAAGCCATAGAGAACCAATTTTGAATTAAGTTGAAAATGATAAGAGAGTTTTATTTTATTTTTCATTAAAAATGATAAAGTCATGCTTCATTTTTCACAAGGATTAAGATATACATATGAAATTAAATCTTTGCAAGTGTTCATCTAAAAAAAAAAATCTTCCTTCGGCAAGAAGGAATTCATGTAAAACAATCATTACATCAAATCCATTTCTTGATTAAAAATTCAAAAGATAAATCTATGTGAGATACATTTGTTAATTAATGCCATGTGTCAAAAATCATGGAGCATTGATATGAAAATAAACTTGATATGACATAGGCTCATGAAAGCTCCATTCAAAAAATACATTAAGTCCAGAAGAGAAATATAAAATCATGCATTCAGACAATGTTTTGTTATTGCTTTTCAATCACAATCATGATGGTAAAACATGCTCATCATCATGAAAATTTTTGGCATCAAGACACAATTTCCAACATATTATTGAAGCACACAATCATGTAAAATTCGTATCATAAGATTTTCAGCATTGAGTTTAAGTGATTGATCAAAGAATCAAGAAAGTCTGAAAACGAAATTTAACAAATTCATGTATTCGGACAATGTTTTGCCATAACTTTTCAATCACAATTATGAAGCAAAATTATTAGTGTTTTGTAGTACTCAAAGATTAATAATCCGATGTATGATTGAACCTTCTCAAATCATAATGAGAGTATAACATACTTATCATAGAAAATTTTAGCATCAAGGCACAAAATTTCTAACTTTAAAGTAAACATGTTATTGAGGCATTCAATCATGTCAAATTCATATAAAATTTTCAGCATGGAATTTAAGTAATCAAAGAATTAGGAAAATTTGAAAATGAAGTTCAATCAACATTAATATTACTAACTCTATAAATGCTCACCAAATAATACATCAAGTCATATATACCAATAGTTTAACATATCAAGGACTTGCGATCATCAAAGTAAGTGGCATTGCGATCAAAGTGAGTAGCATAAAAAGTTAACAACATAATTTTACAACATGATAAGAAGGAATTGTGTCCACCTTTTCTAAATACATACATGTGCTCATTCAGGTGGTGTAAAGTTAAAGATGTCTAAATAATGAGTCAAACTGTCGGTGAATCTACTGCAACTCAAATAGGATTTGATCTTGGCGATGTTCAAGTCGATCTTATCTTTGTTTAAAGCGATCCATCAGAATCCCTATGTCTTCAATAGAAGATGAAGGTGCTTTCTCAATTGGATGTGATTCCTGAAAGGGACCAGTTGGAGGAGATAGATTATTTTTTAAGATTGGTGTTTTTGGTTCTAGTTTAGGTTGAGAGGGATCGGTTTTTTTAGGCATTCTAACCCACATACCATTTCTTAATATACATCTCATCCATCAAAGTAGATTTTTATGCTAAATCTATCTAGCTTTATAACTTCTTCGTCGGGTGGAATAGCAATATCATAGGCATGGAGAATTCTAGTGATTATGCCACCATATGGAAGCATCATATCTATTTTCGATATTTCTATCTTGTTTTGTTGGATAAGGTAACCAAAACAGTTGTTATATCCTTTCATGATCCAATACATGGTAATGTTGGTAATGTTTTCGGGAGAATGATACTAATTAAGATGTGATGAAGTATTTTGGTGCTTAATGGTAATAGATGTTCACAGCATTTTGGAAGTATCATTAAGTTGGGATTGCCAAAAATTGTTCCTAAGGCATCAACATATGTGGTCCCGACTGTTTCATCATCCCATTGTCCTTTAAAATAATAATATCTTTCTTTTATAGGGATGCCTATGATGTCGCAAAGGGATCTATCCGTAATGGATATATGACGTCCTAAAAGATAAGTAGACACCCTTTCTTCTTTATCTATATGTAGATTATTATAAAACAACTTAACAAGTCTAGGGTAGATAGGTTCACTTATTTGTAGGATTGAGAGAAGGTCCAGATTTACAAACCATTGAATAGGTTCTAAATCACTTAGTTTATCTAAATCAACATATTTTCCCTTATAAACATTTCTAAATTCTATAAATGTAATTTTTTAGGCATGTTGATTTGAATAAAAAATTGTGGAATCATAGTTTTCTTCTAATCTTCTTTTCCCTTTGTCCCTAGAGGGTCTTCCAGAACCCATAAATATTGCTATTATGAAGATAAATAATGAACAAGAGTAGATGATACAAAAGAGAAATCAAAGCCTTTTAGAGAATACCTTAGTTAAGATCTTCGAGAAGATGTAGGATTGATCCTTGATCTTGCAGGAAATATAAAGTTTTGGGCAGCTAGAGGGGAAAAATGGAGTTGAAAGAGGGTTTAGAGCTACAAGGGAGAGAGGAAAATGAGTTAGGGTCGGTTCTACTGCTAGCCCTAGCTCGATTTTAAAAGAGGACAGATTACGGGCATTGGCACCGTTGGCTAGGCAGTGCAACCGCTTACCACTCGAGACAACTAGCGGTGCTGCTGCCAGCTGGGCGGTGCCACGACCTACATGTTAGGATCAAGAGCACTAAGAGGGGAGGGGGTGAATTAGTGCAGCGAAAAACCTTCTACGATTAAAATAAACTGCGTTCGTTCGATAAAAGTGATTTCAGTAAGAAAGCCAATTTGTAAATCACTTTAACTTTTGATTAAGCGAGATGCAGCAAAGATATAAATGCAGTTTGCAGTAATGGTTCAAATCAGATAGTAGGTGCAAACTAAAATATGATATTCGTACGGAAAAACTGATTTACGTCTAAATGCTGATTCGTAAATCACTTGATTAAGCGAGATGCAGTTAAAGCAAGGATATAAAGGCAGTTTGCAGTTATAATAGAAATCAAAACGTAAACGCAAACTGAAATATAATGATCGTACGATAAAACTGATTTACGTCTAAACGCCGATTTGGAAAGTGCAAAGCTTGAAACCCAATCGTATATGCGCAGAAAGCAGTAAGCTTTTAAGGAGGTTTGCAGAAAAGATAAGATGCTCAAAGTAAATACAAACTGAGATTTAGAGTGGTTCGGTCAATCTTGACCTACTCCACTTTTGGCTTCCTCCACCGATGAGGTCACCGATGCCAACTAGAGGCCTTCCTTCAATAGGCGAAGGCCAACCACCCTTTTATGGTTTCACTCCTTTTGACGGGCTTAGGAGACAACCCTTACATAATTTCCTTTCCCCTCTTAACAAATTAGGACTTGGAAGAAAAGAGGAAAAAGGACTTTCAACTCATACAACACTTTTGAGCTCTAAAAATCACAAAGTAAAATCAGAATTTCGGTGGTTTTTCGGTGCCCTTTCAGTGCTGAAAGGGTGGGGTATTTATAGGCCCCAACCCAGTTTGAATTTGGAGCTCAAAATTATCAATTCTCGGAATTTCGGGATTTGGTGATTGCACCGCCTGACTAAGGCAGTTGCACCGCTCAACCGGAGCTCGGAGATCGAGCCCAAGCGGTGCCACCTCCTGTCAGGGGTGGTTGCACCGCCCAGTCTCGCTCGGAGACTGAGCCCAGGCGGTGCCACCGCTTGGCTTGGGCGGTTCAACCGCTTGGCAAAACTCAGGATCCAAATGGGTTGATCCATTCGGCCCAATTTGAGTTTTTCAGGGGCCCAATTGCCCCAAGATTAAGTTAATGGGATCACCTCCCATTTTCAACTTAATCATTGTGCTACCTATGATATTTTATAAGACATTTACAGCAACTTGCTCTGGTGCATCAATCGCTTCTTCCAGCGAGCTTTCGGTGAACTTCCGTCGATCATCCGATGAACCCTCAGTGATGCTCCTACGGACTTCCAGCAAACTCCTGGACTTGCGACGATCCACTTGGCGAGTTCCGACGAGCTTCTTTGGCAAGCTCATGGACTTCTCGGATTTGTTTCCGCAGAACCTCCAACGATTGTTTGAACTTCCGTCGAACTCTCAAACTCCTACTGCATATCTTACTTTCATCGTAGTTAATCCTGCACACTTATCTCAACATATAGATTAGATAACAAATGACAATTGACTTCATCATCAAAATCCGAGATTCAACAATCTCCCCCTTTTTTATGATGACAATCAATTGATAATGGAGTTAACCTTAACTCCCCCTGTCTATATGCCATACTTGAGATAAGTCATTCTTGAATTCAAAACCTTTGAATTCAAGAGACATATTGATAAGTTAAAATCATTTAAACTTATCAATACTCCCATCATGATTCCCATCATGATGTATCTCTCTGAAGATGATGTCAAGGCTTGGCATTCATTTTCAAATTTTACATAACAAGTTTGAATGATGGTAATAGTAGCAATTCATCATATTGTAAGATGTCAACATATAAAACTACGAAGTAAGATTTTGATATCAATACATGATACAAACAAGGAATAATGCAAATTATAGCAATCATAGCATCAATTCATATATCTCTTGGTAATGCAAGCATGACATTAATACTCATATATTTCTCCCCCTTTGTCATCAACAAAAAGCATGGTAATTGTGATACCAGGAGAACAATATAAGCGAATTTTGAGCATAAGTGTGATGCCTTTATTAGGTTCATGTCATTTTCAATAGTGAATCAATTATGCAACCATGACATGGAGATATCAATTCTGTTTTTACCCCGCATCTCGATCATCTATTTGTGAGTTTACTTTAAATGAAGTTAAAATTGATGAGAGATTAAATCTTGCTTCATTTTCACAAGGATCAAGATATGTATTAGAAATGAATCCTTGTTAGTAAAAACACTATTGTTCATATAATCAGGAATCATTTTATTAAATTCATTTCTTTAAAGAATATTCTTCACATAGGTGTACGAGAGATGTATTTCATATGTCAACAATGATGAGAATTAAACTCGTTATGACATATGCTTTATTAAGTCCGTTAGAGGATAGTGTATCGAGAAACTTCGATTTTTAAGAGAATCCGAAAATGAAATTAAGACTTTTATGCATTCGGACGAGACTGTGCTATTGATTTTCTAATATGATCATGAAGACAAAATATGCTTATCATCATGGAAATTTTTATATTCATACACATAATTTCTAACATGTAATTGTGTAAAATCATCATAGCAATTAAGTGAATTTGATCAATCAATCAATAAAGTCCGAAAAATAATTTCAACAAGTTTATGTATTCGGACACATCAACATTCCTAATTCTCTTCTTATGAAATCAAATTGTTCTTCACTTAGAGGTTTTGTAAAAATATTAGCTAGTTGATGTTTAGTGTTATGGCAATAATAATATCATGACAATGTCATGACTCATCAACTGCATTGGTATATCATTTTCTCAAA
This sequence comes from Musa acuminata AAA Group, assembly GCF_036884655.1. Classification (NCBI taxonomy): domain Eukaryota; kingdom Viridiplantae; phylum Streptophyta; class Magnoliopsida; order Zingiberales; family Musaceae; genus Musa; species Musa acuminata. The sequence goes on along the minus strand of NC_088346.1, from coordinate 19,319,997 downwards.
TCATATTTATCATGGAAACTAAGGCACAAGGTTTTTAAAGTAGTTATAAAAACATTTAGTTTCATTGTAAAATCCGACAATGAATAACGAGATTAAACAATGATAGATGTTTGTAACTTTGCATATACTCACAAATAAATACTTCAGGTAACCATATTAAGGATCAAGGCAAAGGGCATCATGGTGAGTAACACAAAGAGTTTACAATAGCAATAGGTGATTGTGTTCATATACAAGTTCATTTAGGAGGTGAAAAATTAAAGTGCCTAAATAAAGAGTCAAATTATTGATGAATTTGCTGCAGCTCAGATAGGATTTGATCTTTTCGATGTTCAAGCCGTTCTTATCTTTGTTCAAATCGGTCTATCTGAATTCTAATATCTTCGACAGATGATGCAGTAGCTTGCTCAAATGAATGTGTTTCCTCAAAGGGACAGATCGGAGGAGATTGAGTACCCCTAAAGACAGGTGTTTCCGGTTCCAGTTCAGGTTGGGGGGGATCAGTTCTTCCAGGCATTCTAACCCAGTTACCGTTTCTATAAACATATCTTAATCGGTGAAGTAGATTTTTATTTATTATGCTAAACCTATCTACTTTTATTACTTCTTCTTCCGGTGGTATTGGAATATCCTAGGCTTTCAGTATTCTAGTGATTATACTACCATATGGAAGCATCATGTATTTTTTAGATAGTTCTAACATGTTTTGATGGATAAGATAACCAAGACAGATGTCAAGTCCTTTCATGATCCAATACATAGTTCCTAATTCTATTTGGCTTACTTCATCATGAAGGTATTGTTTAGTGAGAATGATGCTAGTTAGGATATGATGAAGTACCTTAGTGTTTAGTGGTAGTAGATGTTCACAACTTTTAGGAACAAATGCTAAGTTGGGATTGGCGAAAATTGTTTCTAAGGCTTCAACATATGTTGTCCCAACAGTTTCATCATCCCATGATCCTTTAAAATAAAGTCCTCTATTTTTTAGGGGAATGCCTATCATGTCGCAAATGAATTTATCCGTAATGGTGATCTGTTGTCCTAAGAGATAGGAAGACATTCGTTCTTCGTCATCTACTTGTATATTGTTGTAAAACAGTCTAACAAGTCTTGGATAGATGGGTTCACTAATTTGTAAAATATGTAGTAGATATAAGTTTGCAAACCATTGGATTGTCTCTAAGTCTCTTAGTTCATTTAAATCTACATGTTTTCCCTTATTGACACTCCTAAGTTCGAAAGAGGAAAACTTTTCAGCACGATATTTTGAATCGAAAATGGTAAGATCAAAATCTTCCACTAATCTCCTCTTCCCTTTGTCCCTTGAGGATCTTCTAGACCCCATAACTACTGCTATTTAAGAGGATAGTAATGAGAAAGAGTAAATGAATCAAAAACAGAATTTGAGGGGTTCTTAGAGAATACCTTAGTGAGATCTTCAATAGAAGAAGAGATTGTTGATCTTTTGCTTCAAAATGAGGAGTATTTGGGATGCTATGAGGGGTGAAATGGAGGTGGCGAAGCTTTGAAAGAGTAAAGAGGGGAAGGGAGTGAGTTGGGGTCGGTTCCACTGCCAGCCCTAGCTCGAGTTAAAAAGAGGCAAATTGCGGGCGGTTGCACCACTGGCTAGGGCGGTGCAACCGCTTGGAACACGTGACAGCCGGAGGTGCTACCTCCAGCTGGGGCGGTGCCACTGCCTATAGGCGGTGCCACTGCCTATAGGCGGTGAGCACTTGTTATGACTACAGTGTGATCTGATTTGAATGTTTTTTACTTAAGAAGAATTTTCATTTAGAGCAATCAACTTTACTTACGTAATTACGTAAGAATTTTCATTGTAAGATAAGAAATTTTGCATGATCAACATAGATCTTGTGACGTGCATACTCTAAATGTCGTGCACATGTTTGTGATAGATTGTTCAAGTTGGTAAGCCTTGCAAGTTCATGACAAACTTAGTAAGTTCATGATATAGTTGGATTCGAAAGTAACGAACGGATGACATCAATGGGTTCGAAAATCCAGAGGATATGTGAAGTGAGAATCATGGGTTTCCAATTCTGAGGGATCAAATAGGATTGTATCTATATCGCATTTGTAATTTTAATTTTCTAATCCTCTTCTGTTATTTAGGCTAGAGAGCATCGCGAGTTCTTTTTCGATCTCGTGTAACGAATATCGAGAATCCAAAGAGCAGGATATTATTTCTTGCTCCCAGCTTATGATGTTTTATGTCTTTACAAGAAAGGATAATCTTTAGGTACCCATTTGCTTTTGGGTGCCTCAAAAATAGATCTACATTTTTTATCATGTTGCATAAAATTTATCATGGTTCCTTTAGGAACCCAAATTAATTTGTTCGGACTAATTTTCTTGAATGGACAATAATGCGTTTTGTGTCCAAGTTTGCAACAAAAGTTGCATTTGTTTTGGTGTTGAACATGTAAGATAGGGCCTTTTATGAAGGTGGTTGGATTTTGGTGAGGACTTCTCACAAATCCGATTCCACTTATTTTGGGAACATGACCCTTGTTTGCAAGGATCATGTTCAAAGACTTGCTACCAACCTCGAATTTCTTCAATGTTTCTTTAAGTAGCAAGTTTTCCTTTTGGAAAGTTTCTAAATCATGACATTTTATGCATGAACCTAAACTATCATGATATTCAGTTTTTAACTTATCAAAATTACAAGTAAGACTATCATGCTTCTTTTTTAGCAATTTATATTTTCTGCTAATAATCTTGCATTCATCAAATAAGTCATGGAAGGCATTTAATAATTCATCAAATGATAAATCTGCATCTATTAAATTTGTTACCTCCTCTCCGATGGCCATTAAGGCGTAATGAGCAACTTGCTTGGTGTTGAACTCCTCTTCTTTAGACGCGCTTGAGTCATCCCACGTTACTTTGAGCGCCTTCTTCTTTGATGTTCTCATTTTGACTTGGGGACAATCACTTTTGTAGTGTCTCGGCTTTTTGCACTCGTAGCAAATAACATGATCCTTCTCGGGTTCAAGTTTATTTTTTGTGTCATTCTTAAACTTGTTTCTTTTAATAAATTTTTTAAATTTTCTTGTTAGATGTGCCAAGTCATTGTCATAGTCCTCATCACTTTAGTTTTCTCTCAAGTGGTCTTCTAAAGTTCTGAGTTCCATATCCTTCCTATTCTTTGGAAGGATGTCTTCTTGCTCTTCATGAGCTTTGCAATTCATCTCGTAGGTCATTAATGACCCGATTAGTTCTTCAAGAGGGAAGTTGTTTATATCTTTCGCCTCTTGAATAGTAGTGACTTTAGGATCCCAACTTTTAGGAAGGGATCTTAGAATCTTATTTACGAGCTCAAAATCCAAAAACTTTTTCCAAGTCCTTTTAGACCATTGACGACATCCGTGAAACGGGTAAACATGTCGCCAATAGTCTCACTCGGTTTCATCCAGAAAAGTTTGAAAGAATGTATCAAAAGATTGATTTTTGACTCTTTCACTCTACTTGTGCCTTCGTGAGTCACTTCGAGTGTGTGCCAAATATCAAATGCAGTTTCACATACCGAAACACAGTTGAACTCCTTTTTATCAAGTGCACAAAATAAGGCATTCATAGCCTTTGCATTAAGAGCGAAAGCCTTCTTCTCCAATTCATTCCAATCGATCATTGGAAGAAAAGACTTCGAAAATCCATTTTCGACAAGATTCCAAAGTTCACAATCCATAGAAATAAGAAAGATACTCATTCGGGTCTTCCAATAGGTATAGTCCGTCCCATTGAACATGGGTGGACGTGTAATAGAATGGCCCTCTTGGTTTCCGGTGTATGCCATCTCTCTTGTGTTTTAATTCGTTTGAGAGTTAACCCCGCTAATATACCAATTGTTAGGATCAAGAGCACTAAGAGGGGGGTGGGGTGAATTAGTGCAGCGGAAAACCTTCTACAATTAAAATAAACTGCGTTCGTTCGATAAAAGTGATTTCAGTAAGAAAGCCAATTCGTAAATTACTGTAACTTTTGATTAAGCAAGATGCAGCAAAGATATAAATGTAGTTTGCAGTAATGGTTCAAATCAGATAGTAGGCTCAAACTAAAATATTATATTTGTACGGAAAAACTGATTTACGTCGAAATGCTGATTCGTAAATCACTTGATTAAGCGAGATATAGTTAAAGCAAGGATATAAAGGTAGTTTACAGTTATGATAGAAATCAAAACGTAAACGCAAACTGAAATATGATGATCGTACGATAAAACTGATTTACGTCTAAACGTCGATTCGGAAAGTGCAAAGCTTGAAACCCAATCGTATATACGCAGAAAGCAATAAGCTTTTGAGGAGGTTTGCAGTAAAGATAAGATGCTCAAAGTAAATGCAAACCGAGATTTAGAGTGGTTCGATCAATCTTGACCTACTCCATTTTTGGCTTCCTCCACCGGCTAGGTCACCGACGTCAACTAGAGGCCTTCCTTCAATAGGCGAAGGCCAACCACCCTTTTATAGTTTCACTCTTTTTGACGGGTTTAGGAGACAACCCTTACAGAATTTCCTTTCCTCTCTTAACAGATTAGGACTTTGAAGAAAAGAGGAAGAAGAACTTTCATCTCATACAACACTTTTAAGCTCTAAAAATCATAAAGTAAAATCAGAATTTCGGTGGTTTTTCGGTGCCCTTTCAGTTCTGAAAGGTTGGGGTATTTATAGGCCCCAACCCTATTTGAATTTTCAGCTCAAAACTGTCAATTCCCGGAAATCCGGGATCTGGCGGTTGCACCGCCTGGCAGAGCTCAAAGACTGAGCCTCTGGGCAATGTCATCTCCTGTCAAGGGCGGTTGCACCTCCTGCCAGAGCTCAAAGATCGAGCTCAAGCGGTGCCACCGCTTGACTGAGGCGGTTGCATCGCTCAACCAGAGCTCGGAGACCGAGCCCAATAGGTGCCACCTCTTGTCAAGGGCGGTTGCACCGCCAAGTCTCGCTCGGAGACTGAGCCCAGGCGGTGCCACCGCCTGGCATGGGCGGTTCAACCGCTTGGCAAAAATCAGGGTCCGAATGGGTTGATCCATTCAGCCCAATTTGTGTTTTTCAAGGGCCCAATTGCCCCAAGATTAAGTTAATGGGATCACCTCCCATTTCCAACTTAATCATTGTGCTAACTATGATATTTCCTAAGACATTTACTGCAACTTGCTCTGGTGCGTCATTCGCTTCTTCCGGCGAACTTCCGTCGATCATTTGAAGAACCCTCGGTGATGCTCCTGTGGACTTCCGGCAAACTCCTGGACTTGCGACGATTCACTTGGCAAGTTCCGATGAGCTTCTTTGGTAAGCTCATGGACTTCTCGGATTTGTTTCCGCAGAACCTCCGACGACTGTCCGAACTTCCGTCGAACTCTCGAACTCCCAACGTGATCATTGTCTTGACTCCGGCGTAACTCCTACTGCATATCTTACTTTCATCGTAGTTAATCCTGCATACTTATCTCAACATATAGATTAGATAACAAATGACAATTGACTTCATCATCAAAATCCGAGATTCAACACTACAGGCAGTGAGCACTACTCACAAAGGTGTGTGGGCTGATGTGGGTGATTTCAATTTGACGGGAGTGTTTGTTTGTGAAGCACACAACCCTAATTACTTAATCATGTAAAAATTCACATCACAATATCAGAAAATTTGTATGTTCATGATCGATCTTATGAAATGCATACTCTACTCAAATGTCATATAGTGCTTACATGTTATCAACATGTTTATGACTCATCATGCAAGCATCGCAAGCCGTAAGTTCATGATCTTGTAAGATATAGTTGGGTCTGAAAAAATTTAGGGAGGAATGTATCCAATAAATTAAAAAATCCAAAGGATATGTGAAGGGGAATTTATGCATAAGAGTTTACTGTTAGGATCGGAGCGGCACTAAGAGGGGGGGGTGAATTAGTGCAGCGGATAAAAACTTCGATTTTAATCAAAATCTTTCGTACGTTAAGAACGAAACTTGAGAAATTTAACTTGAAGGCGTATTCTTGAAGTTGCGCAACAAGAGTAATAAGGAACTAAAGCAGTAAGAAGATTTGCAGTAATGTAAATGAAAATAATAAAGAGCAAACCAGAGATTACGCCGATTTTTAGAGTGGTTCGGTCAAATGACCTACTCCACTTGCGAGGCCCCTCTTCGATGAGGCTCCCACCTTCCACTAGCAAGTCTCTTGAAATGGAAGGGTAAACACCCCTCTTACAACCTTTTACAAGCAGCTCAACCTCTTACAAATTTTCAATAAGAAAGAAGGAGGAGAACTCTCTAGCAAATTGAAAACAAGACTTCTAAGACTTTCTAAGACTTTTCTCTCAATCAAAATGCTTCTCAAAAGTTGTAACCTCAGTTGAGATTTGAGGGGTATTTATAGGCCTCAAGAGGATTCAAATTTTGGGTTTCAAAATTTGAATTCTTTTAGGGTTCCCGGTGCTGGAGGTTCCACCGCCCAGCCAGGCGGTGCCACCGCCCAGCACTCGGGTACTGGGCGGTGCAACCGCCCAGCCAAGGAGGTGTCACCGCCCAGCACTCGGGTGCTGGGCGGTTCCACCGCCAAACTAGGCGGTGCCACCGCCTACAGTGATTTCAGCCCAACTACAGTGTTTTCAGCCACTAGTTGGGCTTCAATCTTGGCTCTCTAGTTCGCTGGTTTAGCTTAATTTTTAGCCTAAACCAACTCTGACTTTGGGCCCAGTTGGCCCCTAACCAGGATATAGGATTATCTCTTAATCCTAATCCTAATTACAAGTGGACTACATAACCAAAACACATCCTAAGCAAATTTTCAACCGCGAACGTCGAGTCTTGTTCCGGCGAGCTTTCCGACGAACTTCTTCCGACGGACTCCCTGCAAGCTCCCAATCTTTGTGATGACTTTTAACGAGTAGCCGAGCCTTCTCGGTGATCTCCGCGAGCCTCCGACGATTTCTTCGGCGAACTTCCGACACGTTCCCGATTTCTTCTCGGATGGTTCCGGCAGCATCTCCGATGATTCTTCGGTCTCTTAAACGTCCATCGAGCTCGACTCCGGTATCCTTGCTTTATGTTTTCTGGTTATCGTAGTTAATCCTGCACACTTAACTCAATAATATGGATTAGATCAATTAACCCACCAATTGATTATATCATCAAAATCCGAGATTCAACAATCTCCCCCTTTTTGATGATGACAATCAATTGATGACGGAGTTAAACATAACTCCCCCTATCTATATGCCATATTATGAGAAGATAAAAAACACTTGAATTCCATCCCATTGGATTCAAGCATAACCCGATAAGTTCTAATCGTAGAACTTTATCGTTATCCTCATTAAACAATAGTAAGTACGAAACTTCGATGAAAATCATAAGTTAAATGATACGGGACGAATTTTGCTACGACAGAAGATAAAGATTTTCAATATAAATTTCATGATATCAATCTTGTGATATTTTCAAGGATTTGCAAGTCATATAAGACATTCATATCACACAAATTTTGTAATTCATATTAGTCATGTCATATAAGTCATCACTTCTCCCCCTTTGTCATCAACAAAAAGGAAAATGAGACTTGAAGCACAAATTTTGTCATACAACGATTTTATCATTGAAAATTAAGTATGCAAAAATATTTACGCAGAGTTCATTTTAGAGGAAAATTCAGCATGCATTCATATTATCTAATCTCTTCTTTCTATGAATAATAGAAATTGTAGATGTATAAGAGAGAGATTGGGATAAAAAATTCAAGTAGTAATTTCACGAAGTCAAGATCATAATTCGAATACAAACTCATTCAAATCGTCAAATTCATGAAAATCTCAACATTACTTTTTAATCATCACATAAGGCATTTAAAGAATTTTTGAAACATAGGAGAATGATGAATTTAAGCATACAATGTTTCAATCAAATTCAAGTCATGAATGCCAATACTTTCATATTTGTAAGTATCAACTCATGAATGCCAAGAGATATTATTTGTGATTCCAATTTTGCAAGATCAAGATTATGATTTAGATAAAACTTATTTAAATCAAATCGCTAACTTGAAATTCATAATCAAGTCATCAAAGTCGATTTCGAGATTTCACAACATGTCATATGGAATTTGAAGGAGAATGAGAGATGGAAAGAAGATGAAAAACTTTACGGAAAATCCAATCAAACAAGTTTATTGTTTAGGGACAATTTAACATACCTAATTCCCTTCTAATGAATTCAAATTGGTCTTCATTCAAAGCTTTTGTAAATATATCTGCTAATTGATGCTTTGTGTCAATGAATTCTAGAACAACATCATTGTTAAAAACATGATTGCGTATGAAATGATGCCTAACGTCGATGTGCTTAGTTCTAGAGTGCTGAATTGGATTTTTAGTAAGGCATATGGCACTAGTATTATCGCATTTTATGGGAATATTTTCAAGGTGAATTCCATAGTCTTCTAATGTATTTTTCATCCAAATTACTTGTGCACAACATGCACTTGCAGTAATGTATTCGGCTTCCGCCGTAGATAGTACAACTGAATTTTGTTTCTTGGAAGTCCAAGAAACAAGTGCATGTCCTAAAAATTGGCATGTTCCGGATGTACTTTTTCTATCTATCCTGCATCCGCCAAAATCGGCATCTGCATAAGCTATTAGATCAAATTTTTCAGATTTTGGATACCACAATCCTAAATTTGGAGTTCCTTTAAGATACCTAAATATTCTTTTAACACTCTTAAGATGAGATAATTTAGGATTAGATTGAAACCTAGCGCAAAGTCCTACACTAAACATAATATCCGGTCTAGTCGCAGTGAGGTAGAGTAGACTACCTATCATTCCCCTATATGTTTTTTGATCGAAACTTTCACCATTTTCATCCATATCTAACTTAGTCGTAGTACTCATAGGGGTGTTTATTGCTTTTGAATTATCCATGTTAAATCGTTTTAACAATTCTAATGTATATTTCGATTGGTTAAGAAATATACCATCACTAAGTTGTTTGATTTGTAATCCCAAAAAGAAAGTTAATTCACCCATTAAACTCATTTCAAATTCAAGACTCATACATTTGGCAAATGATTCACATAGTGATTCATCCGAAGAGCCAAACACAATATCGTCAACATAAATTTGCACAATAAGAAAATTATTTTCAAAATGTTTAATAAACAATGTAGTATCAACCTTGCCTTTGGTAAAATTATTTAAAATAAGAAAGGAACTAAGCCTTTCATACTAAGCTCTAGGAGCTTGTTTTAAGCCATAGAGAGCTTTAGTCAATTTGAATACATGATTAGGAAGAAGAGAATTTTCAAATCCGGGAGGTTGTTCGACAAATACTTCTTCGGAAATAAAACCATTCAAGAAAGCACTTTTAACATCCATTTGAAATAGTTTAAAATTATTACTACTAGCATAGGCAAGGAGCATCCTTATGGCTTCTAATCGAGCCACGGGAGCGAAGGTTTCATCGTAATCGATACTTTCTTCTTGGTTGAAACCTTTGGCCACTAATCTAGCCTTGTTTCTAACCACGATACCATTTTCGTCTTGCTTGTTTCTAAAGACCCACTTAGTACCTATGACTAAGTGGTCACTTGGTCTAGGAACAAGCTTCCATACCTCATTCCTCTCAAATTGGTTCAATTCTTCTTGCATTGCAATGATCCAAAAATCATCTTTTAAGGCTTCGTCAATGCATTTAGGTTCAATTTGAGAAAGGAAAGCGGCGTTAGCACAGAAATTTTTGAAAGAAGAACGAGTTTGAACCCCTTTTGATGTATCTCCTATAATTTGCTCTTTTGGATGAGCATCTACATACTTCCATTCTTTTGGTAAAGAAATTTCGGAAGAAGATGCATTCAAAAGGCTATTTTGAGGAGAGGGTTCATTTAAATTCAAATTATCAAAACCAAGATCATCATCAAAATCATTTTTCTTTAAATCGGAAATTTCATTAAAAACTACATGAATAGATTCTTCAATTACTAAAGTTCTTTTATTAAAAACCCGAAAAGCTTTAGAAACGGAAGAGTAACCAAGAAAGATGCCTTCATCGGATTTAGCATCAAATTTTCCTAAAGCATCCCTTTCATTTAAAATAAAGCATTTACAACCAAAAACTTTAAAATAGGAGATGTTTGGTTTTTTGTTATTCCATAATTCATAGGGAGTTTTGGATAAGGATGGTCTTATTAGGACTCTATTCATGATGTAGCAAGCCGTATTTACGGCTTCGGCCCAAAAGTACTTAGGTAAACTATGTTCATTCAACATAGTTCTTGCCATTTCTTGTAGGTTTCTATTTTTCCTTTCAACTACTCCATTTTGTTGAGGATTTCTTGGAGTTGAGAAGTTGTGATTGTACCCATTACTTTCGCAAAAATTTTGAAAGTCACGGTTTTGGAATTCACCACCGTGATCACTCCGAATTGATGAAATCATGAAGCCTTTTTCATTTTGAGTGAGTTTACAAAATTTAGAGAAACACTTGAAGCAATCACTTTTGTGAGCTAAGAAATAGGTCCAAGTGTATCTAGAGTAGTCATCCACAATCACAAAGGCATATTTGCTTCCACCTAGACTTGTTGTATCAATTGGTCCAAATAAGTCCAAATGGATCAATTGTAATGGTCTAGTAGTGCTAATTTGATTTTTTGGTTTGAAGCTTGTTTTTATTTGTTTGCCTAGTTGACATGCATCGCATACTTTGTCCTTAATAAACTTTATATTTGGAATTCCTCGTACTAATTCTTGAGATGAGATCTTAGATATTGTTTTCATGCTTGCATGGCCTAATCTCCTATGCCAAAGCCAAGCATCATCATTTACGGCGGAGAAGCACATTTCATTACTTAGTTCATCAAGATTGATGGTATAGACATTATTTTGTTTTAAAGCAATCATAGTCATGTTATGATTTGGTTTTTCAATAATGCACATATTTGATTCAAATCTAACGATGTAACCTTTATCGCATAGTTGACTAATACTCAAGAGATTATGTTTCAATCCATCAACTAGTAAGACATCATCAATGGAAAAATTAAATTTGTTACCAATAGTTCCCTTGCCAATGATTTTGCCCTTGTTGTTGTCTCCGAAGGTAACGTACCCTTCTTCTTTGCTAGTGAGCATAGAGAAATGAGATGGATCTCCAGTCATATGTCTTGAGCATCCACTATCGAGATACCATCTCTTGCTCCTAGCTTGTGGGTTTGTCTACAAAAGAGGATGATTTTTAGGTACCCATTTGATTTTGGGTGCCTCAAAAATTGACCCACTAACTTTGTTATTTATGATTGAATTCTTTATAGTTCCTTTAGGAACCCATATTAATTTTTGTGAACTAATTTTCCTAAATGGGCATTTGTAGGCAATATGTCCGGATTTGCAACAAAAGTTGCATTTCACATAAGAGGAAACATGTAATGTAGGTCCTTTTACGAAAGTGGTGGGATTTTGATGTAATCCTTTTACAAATCCAATTCCATTTCTATTTGCGATGTGACCCTTGTTTGCAAGGATCATATCTAATCCTTTGCTACCAACCTTAAACTTGTTTAAGGTTTCCTTAAGAAGCATATTTTCATTATTTATTGCTTCTAAGTGCTCACACTTAGAGCATGGAGGAGTTTGAAGACTATCAAACTTATCTTGTAGCAAAGCATGCTCTTTCTTTAAGATACTTAACTTCTTGCTAACAGTTCTACATTCATCAAATAATTCATGAAAAGCGATAGACAGTTCTTCAAAAGATAAATCTTCATTAAATAAATCACATACCTCTTCTCCTAACGCCATTAGCGCGTAATGAGCAACTTGCTCGGTGTTGGACTCCTCTTCTTCGGATGCACTTGAATCATCCCACGTTGCCTTGAACGCCTTCTTCTTTGATGTCCTCTTTTTGGCTTGAGGACAATCGTTCTTGTAGTGTCCCGGTTTTTTGCATTCATAGCAAATCACTTGGTCTTTCTTTTGTTCAAATTTATTTTTTGTATTATTTTTAAATCTGTTCTTTCTTAAATATTTTTTAAACTTTTGAGTCAAAAGTGCAATGTCATTGTCACTGTCCTCATCACTTGATGTTCCTTTCAAGTGGTCTTCTTGTGATTTGAGTGCCATATCCTTCCTGTTCTTTGGAAGGGGGTTCTCGAGCTCGTCATGAGCTTGACATGTCATTTCATAGGTCATTAGAGACCCAATGAGTTCTTCAAGAGGGAATGCTTTAAGGTCTTTGGCCTCTTGAATGGCCGTAACTTTTGGATCCCAACTTTTAGGGAGGGATCTTAAGATTTTAGTTACTAGTTCAAAGTTAGTAAAATCTTTACCAAGAGCTTTGAGTCCATTGATGACATCCGTAAACCGGGTGTACATGTCTCCGATGGACTCACTTGGTTTCATTCGGAAAAGTTCGTAAGAGTGCACAAGGATGTTGATTTTGGACTCTTTCACTCGGCTAGTGCCTTCATGAGTGACCTCAAGAGTTCTCCAAATATCAAAAGCCGAATCACACATTGAAACACGATTAAATTCGTTTTTGTCTAGTGCACAAAACAAGGCATTCATAGCCTTTGCATTTAAAGCAAAGACCTTCTTCTCCGATTCATTCCATTCGCTCATCGGAAGAGAAGATTTTTGAAATCCATTCTCGACAATAGACCAAAGCTCAAAGTCCATAGAAATGAGGAAGATTCTCATGCGAGTCTTCCAATATGTGTAATCCGACCCATTAAACAAAGGTGGTCGTGCAATAGAATGGCCCTCTTGCATGCCGGAGTAAGCCATCTCTCTTGGGTATTAAACCAAATATGAGAGATAACCTTGCTCTGATACCACTTGTTAGGATCGGAGCGGCACTAAGAGGGGGGGGTGAATTAGTGCAGCGGATAAAAACTTCGATTTTAATCAAAATCTTTCGTACGTTAAGAACGAAACTTGAGAAATTTAACTTGAAGGCGTATTCTTGAAGTTGCGCAACAAGAGTAATAAGGAACTAAAGCAGTAAGAAGATTTGCAGTAATGTAAATGAAAATAATAAAGAGCAAACCAGAGATTACGCCGATTTTTAGAGTGGTTCGGTCAAATGACCTACTCCACTTGCGAGGCCCCTCTTCGATGAGGCTCCCACCTTCCACTAGCAAGTCTCTTGAAATGGAAGGGTAAACACCCCTCTTACAACCTTTTACAAGCAGCTCAACCTCTTACAAATTTTCAATAAGAAAGAAGGAGGAGAACTCTCTAGCAAATTGAAAACAAGACTTCTAAGACTTTCTAAGACTTTTCTCTCAATCAAAATGCTTCTCAAAAGTTGTAACCTCAGTTGAGATTTGAGGGGTATTTATAGGCCTCAAGAGGATTCAAATTTTGGGTTTCAAAATTTGAATTCTTTTAGGGTTCCCGGTGCTGGAGGTTCCACCGCCCAGCCAGGCGGTGCCACCGCCCAGCACTCGGGTACTGGGCGGTGCAACCGCCCAGCCAAGGAGGTGTCACCGCCCAGCACTCGGGTGCTGGGCGGTTCCACCGCCAAACTAGGCGGTGCCACCGCCTACAGTGATTTCAGCCCAACTACAGTGTTTTCAGCCACTAGTTGGGCTTCAATCTTGGCTCTCTAGTTCGCTGGTTTAGCTTAATTTTTAGCCTAAACCAACTCTGACTTTGGGCCCAGTTGGCCCCTAACCAGGATATAGGATTATCTCTTAATCCTAATCCTAATTACAAGTGGACTACATAACCAAAACACATCCTAAGCAAATTTTCAACCGCGAACGTCGAGTCTTGTTCCGGCGAGCTTTCCGACGAACTTCTTCCGACGGACTCCCTGCAAGCTCCCAATCTTTGTGATGACTTTTAACGAGTAGCCGAGCCTTCTCGGTGATCTCCGCGAGCCTCCGACGATTTCTTCGGCGAACTTCCGACACGTTCCCGATTTCTTCTCGGATGGTTCCGGCAGCATCTCCGATGATTCTTCGGTCTCTTAAACGTCCATCGAGCTCGACTCCGGTATCCTTGCTTTATGTTTTCTGGTTATCGTAGTTAATCCTGCACACTTAACTCAATAATATGGATTAGATCAATTAACCCACCAATTGATTATATCATCAAAATCCGAGATTCAACATTTACATGTTTTAAGATTCCATCGTATGGAATATAGGTATCATTTCGTAATTGAGAGTTTTAATTTTACTGATCCTCTTTTTGTCATTTTAACTAGAGAGCATTATGAGTCATTTTGGATCTCTGGTCATAAACCTTGAGCACTCAAAAAGCAAGATATCATCTCTTGCTACTAGCTTATAGTGATATATGTTTCTACAAAAAAAGGATGATTTTTAGGTACCCAATTGACCTTGGGTGCCTCAAAAACTGATCTAAATTGCTAATCATATTGCATGGAGTTTTTTATGTTTCCTTTTGGAACCCAAATCAATTTGTTTGGACTAACCTTCTTGAATGGACAATGATAAGCTCTTTGTCCATGGTTAAAACAAAAGTTGCATTTATTTTGGTGCAAAATATGCAAGATAGGGCCTTTAATGAAGGGTGTTGGATTTTAGTGAGAGCTTCTCACGAATCCGATTCCACTTCTTTTATGAACGTGACCCTTATTGGTAAGGATCATGTTCAAGGACTTGCTACCAACCTCAAATTTCTTCAAGGTATCCTTGAGTAGCAAGTTCTCTTTTTGAATTATTTCTAAATTATGACATTTTGTACATGGAGCTAAACATTCATTATGCTCAATTTTTAATTCATCGAAATTACCAACTAGAGTATCATGCTCCTTTTTTAATAATTTATATTTTCTACTAATTATTTTGTATTCATCAAATAAATCAATGAAAGCATTTAATAATTCATCAAATGATAAATTTTTATCAATTAAATTTGATACCTCCTCTCCAATGACCATGAGTGCATATTGAGCAACTTGCTCGGTGTTGGACTCCTCTTCTTCAGATGCGCTTGAGTCATCTCATGTTGCTTTAAGTGCCTTCTTCTTTGGTGTTCTCTTCTTGACTTGGGGACATTCACTTTTATAGTGTCCTGGCTTCTTGCATTCTAAGCAAATTACTTGGTCTTTCTTCGGTTCAAATTTGTTTTTAGTGTCATTTTTAAATTTATTTCTTTTAATGAATTTTTTTAATTTTTTTGTTAAAAGTGTCAAGTCATCGTTAAAGTCTAATTTATTTCTCTCAAGTGGTCTTCTTGAGTTCTAAGTATCATATCCTTCCTATTCTTTGGAAGAGTGTCCTCATGCTCTTCATGAGCTTTGCATGTCATTTCGTAGGTCATTAGTGATCCAATTAATTCTTCAAGAGGAAAATTGTTTAAAGATTTAGCCTCTTAAATGGCCATGACTTTAGGGTCTCAACTTTTTGGAAGGGATCTTAAAATTTTATTAATGAGCTCAAAATCCAAAAAACCTTTGCCGAGTCCTTTCAGACCATTGACGATATCCGTAAAATGGGTGTACATGTCTCCTATGGTCTCAGTCAGTTTCATTCGAAATAGTTCATATGAATATACTAAAAGATTAATTTTTGACTCTTTCGTTCTACTCATGCCTTTGTGAGTTACTTTGAATGTGTGCCAAATATCAAAAGCCGTTTAACAAATCGAAACATGATTGAACTCATTTTTATCTAGTGAACAAAACAAGACATTCATAGCCTTCGCATTTAGAGCGAAAGTCTTATTCTCTAATTCAATCCAATCGATTATTAGAAGAGAAGACTTTTGAAATCCATTTTCTATAATATTCCAAAGCTCAAATCCACAAAAATAAGGAAGATCCACATTCGAGTCTTCTAATAAGTGTAATACATCCCATTAAACATGGGTGGACGTGGGGGGGGGGGTGGTGAATTAGTGTAGCAAAAAAATTTCATGATTTCAAAAACATTATTTCGATTAAAGCTGATTCAACTTAATTCGTTTTTGAAGAATTTGAGCTTGAAGTATTAAGTTAAAATGCAAGAGAAGACTAAGGTGATTTGCAGTAGTGTAAATCACAAAAATATAGATTTTGTAAAGATTTCGTAGAAAGCCGATCTCGAAATATACTTTATGTCAAAAACGAATGTAGACATATTTAAAGCATAGTAAGGAGGAGTGGCAGTTTGCTATAATGGAAAGATGATCAAAGTAAATGCAAACCGAGATTTTGAGTGGATAGATCAATCTTGACCTACATCCATTTTTGGCTTCCTCCTCCGATGAGGTCATCGATGTCTACTAGAGGCCTTCCTTTAATAGGTGAAGGCCAACCACCCTTTTATAGCTTTTCTCCTTTTAACGAGCTTAGGAGATAACCCTTACAAGTTTCACTCCTCTCTTAAATGATCAACACTTAGAAAGAAAGAAGGAGGAGAACTCTAGCTTTTACAACACTTTTAAAAACTCAAATACTTAAGAATAAAGAAAATAAGTAGATAAGATTTCCTCAAGGCAGTTGAGAAAATCTCTAAGCAGTTTAGAAAAATCCTCCATGCAGAATATGTATAACCTCCCTGCTGAGTGTGTATAAATAGCTATCAAGAGCTCACTATCAAAACGAACTAGACAATTATATCTTATACATTTCATAGTTTCTTCTATAGCTTCTATCTTTCTATATTCTTCATTTAATTTTTATCACTTTCTTGCTGGAAAGGGTGGGGTTTATATAAGCCCCAATGAGTTTGAAAATGGAGCTCAAAAGTGTCCATTCCTGGATTTTCAAGGTCCTGGCGGTACTACCGCCTTTCATCTGTCACTAAGTAGTACTACCACTCAGTTTGGGTGGTACTATCGCCTGACACTGCTCGAAGACCGAGCTTAGGCGGTACCACCGCCTGATAGGGGTGATACCATCGCTTGAGAGGGGTAGTACCATCGCTGGCAGTAATAACTAATGGCGATACCACCACTAGCAGTAATAATTATTGGCGGTATTACCGCCTAACAGGGGTGGTACTACTACCCAGAATTCTTGGGAGACCGAGTCTCCTGGGCGGTGCTACTACCAGCTAGGAATTCTAGGTCCGAATGAGCTATTCCATTCGGCCCAATTTAGGTCTGTTAAGGGCCCAGTTGGCCCCTGATTAAGTTAGTGGGATCACCTCCCAATCCTAACTTAATCTATACTCTAACTACGATAAATAATGTTAAGATCAAGAGGTCGGCACTAAGAGGATGGGTGAATTAGTATAGCGGATAAAAATGTCAGATTTGTAAAATCTCTCGTATGTTGAAAACCGATTTCATAAATGCTTAACTTTGAAAGTAATTAGAAGGAGGCTTGCAGTTAAAGTTAAATGCACAAAGAAAATGCAAACCATATTTTTAGAGTGGTTCGGTCAATGTGACCTACATCCACTTTTGGCTTCCTCCTTCGATGAGGTCACTGGCGTCCACTAGAGGCCTTCCTTCAATAGGCGAAGGCCAATCACCTTTTACAGCTCTCTTCTCCTTTTACCGGGTTTATATGAGAACCCTTACAAGCACTCACACTCTTCTCTTACAGAAATCTAACACTTGGAGTAGAGGAGGGAATTCTAAAGAGATTACAACAGCATTTCTTTCTTTTTAAACTCTTTGTGCTTGTGTGCTTTAACCAAAGATGAGAGGGGTATTTATAGGCTTCAAGTTGATTCAAACTTGGAGCCTAAAACTTTCCCATCCTGGGTTCCCCGGGCACGGGCGGTACCACCGCCTAGTGTTAGTTTGACTAACACTGTCCTGGGCAGTACCACCACATAGGGGCTAGTGTTGGGTGGTACCACTGCCCATACTAGTAGTACCACCGCCTGGCACCCTGCTAGGGGCGGTACAACCACCCAGATTGGCGGTACCACTGCCTGACACAATCTCGAAGATAGTGCCACGACGGTGAGACTCCTTGGGGCATTGTTTTGGCTTCTTATTAGGCCCAACATAGTTCTTACATGGGCCTTGCTGGCCCTTAATTGGGTTGGCCCAAATCCAAGCCCAATTATGTGCTAACTATGAAATCCTAAGACGTTTGCTAAGCAAAACAAGTCCCTATGTCTATTCTTCTAGCGAGCTTCCGACGAACTTCCGATGATCTCTCGGTAATATTCCGGCGGACTCCCGACAAGCTCCTGGACTTCACGATGATCTTCTTGGCAAGTTCTGATGAGCTTCTATAGCAAGCTCCAAGACTTCTCAACTGGTTCCTCCAGAACTTCCGACGAATGTCTAGACTTCCGACGAACTCTCAAACTCCCAATGTGATCTCGATCTTGACTCCAGGACTTCATTTTGCTTCATGCCTTGCTATCATAGTTAATCCTACACATATAAAAATATACTTCGATCTAGATAATTAATCCTAAGCAATTAATCAATTTGTCCGGCATGTCATTGGTCCCTCGACGCTTCGTCTGATTCTTTGGCGCATCGTCCTTTCCTATGGCCTATTGCCCAATTAGCTAGTTGGCTCCGCAACTCCGATATCCTTAGCACAATGTCCGCTCTTCTTAGTCCGATACTCGAATCCACGGCCCGAAGCCTTCTATCGATACGTCGACCGATCCATCGGCCCGATGTCCAATCTTCTTACAAGTTCCTCTGGCCCAACATGATTTTTTCTTTTTTAATTATCTCATCCTGATCAAAGCATCCTGCATCACTCAAAACATAAATTAAAACATAAACACATATTGATTGGTTTCATTATCAAAATATGAGATTCAACAATCTCTCTCTTTTTTATGATGACAACCAATCGACGACAGAGTTAACCTTAACTCCCAGAGTTTAAACAAACTCTCCCTATCAATATGCCATTTGATAGAGACTCTTGGATTCAAAAATTCAAGCAAACATGTCATGATAAAATCATGCATGACTTCAACATACTTCTCCCCCTTTGTTATTAACAAAAAGGAGAAGTTCCAACTATCATGTGTTTGGAATACAAGTTCAAATCATTGCATGAAAAATATACTATCAAGTTTTATCATCATGCAATTTTACTATCATCATATATATGCAAGTTAGTAAGATAGCAATTTCTACATCATGCAAGCTAGCAAATTAGAGATATTCAAGAAAGCAACACTTGCTTCTTGAAATATGCAAGTTGCAAGTTAGCAATTTTTTGCTTCATTTGCAATGTTTGAGCTAGTTATTTTGCTTCCGTTGCAAAGTACAAGTTAGCATGTTTTGCATCTTAAGATAGGCAAGATTACACTTTTGGTATGCAAATTTATAGCATGCAAGCTATTAACTTTTTTTTAAAAAAAAAAGTTGGCAAAATTTTACATCTTTTGAGATGTGTAAGATGGACTATTTTTCCTCTTTTTGAAATATGTAACTTGGCAAACATTGCTTCTTTTGATATTTGCAAGATAGCATATTTTTGTATTTTTTTGAGATTTCAAGCTAGCAATTCTCGGTGATGTTCAAGATAGTAATTTCTTCTCTTTTGAGAAGTGTAACTTTTGCTTTCTTCTTGAATTGTACAAGCTAGCTATCTCGCCCATTGTCATTATCAAAAAGAAGGGAAAACCCTTTACATTAATTTCTAAATCATGACAAAGATAAGTATCAATCTTATTTGTGCATCATTATATTTTCAAATTAAAACATGCATAATTTCAAAACCACACATTTAATTTTTCATGCATGATACAAATAAATCAATCATCACTATGGGCATATCATACATGATATTCAAGCATTCATGATACATCATTTTGGCAACAAATCACAGCATTTCAAATCATGGTGGTATCTAAATATCAAATTATATCCTACCATGCATGATAAAAAATTCTCCCCATTTTATCATTGTTTACATCAAAATAAATTCATGAATATTTCATGCATTCATATCATCACATAAGGAATATCAAGAAGAAAATAATTGGGTGATGAGATAAACATTTCATGAATACAAGGAATTTCATAAAAATCATATAATGAAAAATTAGAACATGTGAATACCAAAAGGCATGATTTCTTTTTGAAAAACCTCCTCATAAATAATAATAAAAAAATCATGATTCATAATAAATCTTAATTTGTAAATATCATAGAATTAAGATCATGATTTGGATAAAATTCATTTAAATTCAAATTATCCAAATCATCAAAATAAAAAGCATAAGTATTGCATGCATTATCAAAATTGGTTTCATAAAGCATTTTCCATCAAGATCATTTTGTTTGTTGTAGCTATGCATTTTTCTTTTTAAGTGAGTCAACTTTTCATACTTAGTTTTCTATACAAAAGCCATGCATCATCATTAAGCATGATATCATATTTTCAATCAAAATCATTTTGTTTGTTTGTCACAAAATATACATTATTTATGATTATTTTTAAAATCATTAGAAAGGTAAGCATGATCCAATTTTATTTTTGCATTTTCATTAAACATGCAATTTTCATTATCATTTTCAAAATTACTAGCATGATCATAATTTTTGTATTTTTATTTTTAAATATATAATTTTCAAGAAAAAATATTTCTAAGCTAAAAAATTCATCATGAAAAGCATCATGTAATTTCGAAATAAATTAAGGGGGTTTCGATTACCTCCTCGTCGAATGTCATTAAGGCATAGTTTGCCACCTCGCCTTTCTTAATTTTCTTCTCATCTTCGGAGAAATTCGATTCTTCCCAAATTTTATTCTTCTTCTTGTGTTCAAAGCAAGTAGTTATGTTCTTTTTGGTTTTAAATTTTTGTTTCATAATTTTTATTGAAAGTTCAAGTTCACCATCACTTGAGCTTATGCTCGAGTGGTCTTCAAATGTTCTAAGTTCAAAATCCTTTCTGTCCTTTGGAAGGTAGTTCTTAAGTTCTTTACGTATATTGCACGTTATTTCATAGGTCATCGAGAACCCTATAAGTTCTTCGATTGGAAATTGGTTCAAGTTTTACGATTCTTGAATAGCCATTATTTTTGAATCTCAACTCTTATTAGGAGAACGCAAAATCTTGTTTATAAGTTCAAAATCCGAAAAAAATTTGCCAAGAGCTTTTAAATCATTGAAGACATCCATAAAACGGGTGTACATGTCAACAATGATATCGCTTGGCTTCATTCAAAAAAGGTCGAAATCATGTATTAAAAAATTAATTTTTAAATTTTTAACTTTGTTAGTTCCTTCATGTGTCATTTCAAGAGTGCGGCAAATATCGAAAGCCATTTTGCATAAAGAAACCCAATTAAACTCCATTTTATCTAAGGCGCAAAATAGAGCGTTCATTATTGAATCTCATATTTTGATGATGAAACCAATTGATAATTGTGTTGATGTTTTAATCTGCATTTTGAGTGATGCAGGATGCTTCGATTAGGATGAGATAATTAAAGTAAGAAAAAATTATGTTATGCCGGAGGAGAACATATCAGAAGATTGGACATCGGGCCGAAGGAACAATCGAGTATCTGTTAGGATCAAGAGCACTAAGAGGGGGGGGGGGGGGTGAATTAGTGCAGCGGAAAACCTTCAGCGATTACAATCGAAAACTGCTTTCGTTCGAAAGAAGTGATTTTGGTAAGAAAGCCAATTCATAAATCACTTCAACTTTTGACTAGGAGAGATGCAACAAAGATATGAACGATGTTTGCAGTTATGATGGAAATCAAAATATAAGCGCAAACTGAAATAAGACGTTCGTACGATAAACGCGATTTCGGTATAAAAGCTGATTCGTAAACCACTTTAATTTAAGATAAGGCGAGATGCAGTTAAAGCAAAGATATAAAGTTAGTTTGCAGTTATAATGAAAATCCGAACGTAAGCGCAAACAGAAATACGACGTTCGTACGATAAAACTGATTTGTGTCTTAAACCTCGATTCGGAAAGCACTAAACTTTGAAACACGTTCGTAAAAACATAGAAGGCAGTAAGCTATTGAGGAGGTTTACAGTAAAGATAAGATGCTTAAAGTAAATGCAACCCGAGATTTAGAGTGGTTCGGTCAATCTTGACCTACTCCATTTTTGGCTTCCTCCACCGACGAGGTCACCGACGTCAACTAGAGGCCTTCCTTCAATAGGCGTAGGCCAACCACCCTTTTACAGTTTCACTCCTTTTGACTGGCTTAGGAGACAACCCTTACAGAATTTTCTCTCCTCTCTTTATAACTCAGAACTTGGAAGAAAAGAGGGAGAAGAACTTTTGCCCTTTACAACAATTTTGAGCTCTAAGAATCACAGAAAAAGATCAAGATTTCGGTGTAAGTTCATGTTCTTTCAGTGCTGAATGGGTGGGGTATTTATAGGCCCCAACCCAGTTCAAATTTGGAGCTCAAAACTGTCAATTCCTGGAATTCCAGGATCAGGCGGTTCCACCTCCTGACTGGAGCGATTGCACCACCTAGCAGAGCTTGAAGACTAAGCCTCTGGGCGGTGCTACCTCCTGTCAGGGGTGGTTGCACCTCCTACCAGAGCTCGAAGACCGAGCTCAGGCGGTTGCGCCTCCTGACTGAGGCGGTTGCATCGCTTGGCAGAGCTCAATGCCACCTCCTATCAAGGGAGGTTGCACCGCCCAGTCTCGCTCGGAGACTGAGCCCCAGGCGGTCCCATCGCTTGGCTGGAGCGGTTGCACCT
Organism: Musa acuminata AAA Group; assembly: GCF_036884655.1. Taxonomy (NCBI): domain Eukaryota; kingdom Viridiplantae; phylum Streptophyta; class Magnoliopsida; order Zingiberales; family Musaceae; genus Musa; species Musa acuminata. The sequence goes on along the minus strand of NC_088346.1, from coordinate 19,297,405 downwards.
CCCAGTCTCGCTCGGAGACTGAGCCCAAGCGGTGCAACCTCTTGCCTTTGGCGGTTCAACCACCTGGCAGAAATCAAGGTCCGAATGGGTTGATCCATTCGGCCCAATTTGGGATTTTCAGGGGCCCAATTGCCCCAAGATTAAGTTAATGGGATCACTTCCCATTTCTAACTTAATCAATGTGCTAACTATGATTTTTCCTAAGACATTTACTGTAACTTGCTCCGGTGCATCAATCGCTTCTTCCGGCAAACTTCCGTCGATCATCCTTTGAACCCTCGGTGATGCTCCTGCAGACTTCCGGCAAACTCTTGGACTTGTGACGATTCACTTGGCGAGTTCCGACGAGCTTCTTTGGCAAGCTTATGGACTTCTCGGATTTGTTCCCGCAGAACCTCCGACGACTGTCCGAACTTCCGTCGAACTCCCAACGTGATCATTGTCTTGACTCCTGCTGCATGTCTCACTTTCATCGTAGTTAATCCTGCACACTTATCTCAACATATAGATTAGATAACAAATGACAATTGACTTCATCATCAAAATCCAAGATTCAACAATCTCCCCCTTTTTAATGATGACAATCAATTGATAATGGAGTTAACCTTAACTCCCTCTATCTATATGTCATACTTGAGATAAGTCATTCTTGAATTCAAGACCTAATAATTCAAGAGATATATTGATAAGTTAAATTCATTTGTACTTATCAATACTCCCATCATGATTCCCATCATGATGTATCTCTCTGATGATGATGTCAAGGCTTGACATTCATTTTCAAATTTTACATAACAAGTTTGAATGATGGTAATTGTAGCAATTCATCATATTGTAAGATATCGACATGTAAAGCTGTGAAGTAAGATTTTGATATCATTACATGATGTACATATTTCAAATATTTTTAGCAAGTATTGCATTTCATCATATGGTAAGATATCAACTCATAGAATTACGATGCAAGTTTTTTGTTTGATATCTTGACGCGATATAAACAAGGTATAATGCAAATTAATCATAGCATCTGTTTATATATCTCTTGGTGATGCAAGCATGGCATAATCATAGCAATAGTGTTTATAGCATCAATTCATATATTTCTCCCACTTTGTCATCAACAAAAAGCATGGTAGTTGTGATACCAGGAGAACAATATAAGCAAATTATCAAGCATATAAAGGAAGGCATGATACGTAGATTGCTTTGAATACTTCTTCCTCTTTTCTGTTATAATCCTTTTTGCATGAAGGAGGAAAGCCATTTGTGATACCAACTATTTGTGAGTTTACTTTGAGTCAAGATATGTGTTTGAAATAGCTTTTTGCAAGTAAAAATACTATCATCCATATTTCAAGATGGAATCATATCATCAAATCCATTTCAGAAAATAATTTTCATAAGAGTGTATGAGAAAATTTGATTTTTAGCATTCCAATTGTTAAGCGAATCCGAAAATGAAATGAACACTTTCATGCATTCGGACAAGACTATGTTACAGATTTTCAAATACAATCATGAAGACAAAACATTTCAACACATGTTATTTAGGCATGTAATGGCAATCAAGTGATTTGATCATTCAATAAAGTCTGAAAAATAATTTTAACTAGTTTATCTATTCGAACACATCAACATTCCTAATTCTCTTCTTATGAAATCAAATTGTTCTTCACTTAGAGGTTTTGTAAAAATATCAGCTAGTTGATGTTTAGTGTTAATATCATGGCAATGTCATGACTTATCAACTGCATTGGTATATCACTTTCTCAAATTATATTTATCATGGAAATCAAGGCACAAGGTTTTCAAAACATTTAGTTTCAATGTAAAATCCGAGATAAACAACGAGAGATGTTTAAAACTCTGCATATGCTCAAAAAATATATCAGGTAACCATATCAAGGATCAAGGCAAAGCCCATCATGGTTAGTAACATAAGGAGTTTACAATAACAACAGATGATTGTGTTCACACAAGCTCATTCATGAGGTGGAAAATTAAAGTACCTAAACAAAGAGTCAAATTGTCGATGAATTTGCTGCAGCTCAGATAGGATTTGATATTGTCGATGTTCAAGCCGTTCTTGTCTTTGTTCGAATCGGTCCATCCGAATCCCAATATCTTCGACAGATGATGTATGAGTTTGCTCAAATGGATGTGTTTCCTCAAAGGGACAGATCGGAGGAGATTGGGTACCCCTAAAGACTAGTGTTTCCAGTTCTGGTTTAGGTTGAGGGGGATCGGTTCTTCTTGGCATTCTAACCCAGTTACCGTTTCTATAAAAACATCTTAATCGGTAAAGTAGATTTTGTTAGGATCGAGAGCACTAAGAGGGGGGGGGTGAATTAGTGCAGCGAAAAACTTTCTACGATTAAAATTGAAAGTTGCGTTCGAACGATAAAAATAACTTCTGTATGAAAGTTGATACTAAGCAAGGTTAAGGTCAAACTATGCAGGCAGTTTGCAGCTATGATGAAAACCAGAATATCGGCACAAACTGAAATCCGACGTTCGTACGAAGAAACTGATTTACGTCTAAATGCTGATTCGTAAATCACTTGATTAGATAAGACATAGTTTAAGCAGGAGTATAAAGGCAGTGTGCAGTTATGGTAAAGCTCAAAATGTAAACGCAATCTGCAATATGATGATCATACGAAAAAGCAGATTTACGTCTAAACGAAGATTTATGTCTAAACGCAGATTTACGTCTAGACGCATATGTACGTCTGAACCTTGAAATTCGTTCGTAAAATCGCAGAGGGCAGTAAGCTATTGAGAAGTTTGCAGTGAAGGTAAAATGCTCAAAGGAAATGCAAACCGAGATTTAGAGTGGTTCGGTCAATCTTGACCTACTCCACTTTTGGCTTCCTCCACCGACGAGGTCACCGACGTCAACTAGAGGCCTTCCTTCAATAGGCGAAGGCCAACCACCCTCTTACAGATTCACTCCTTTTGACGGGCTTAGGAGACAACCCTTACAGAAGTTTTCTCTCCTCTCTTTACAACTCAAACTTTGAAGAACAGAAAGAGGAGAACTAGCAGTTTTGAGCTCTAAGAACCACAGAAAGATAGCAAGATTTCGAGTGTGTGTTATGTGCTTTCAGTGCTGAATGGGTGGGGTATTTATAGGCCCCAACCCAATTCAAATTTGGAGCTCAAATATGTTAATTCCCGGAATTCCGGGATCAGGCGGTTGCATCGCTTGGCAGAGCTCGAAGACTGAGCCTTTGGGCGGTGCCACCTCTGTCAGGGGCGGTTGCACCTCTCTGCCAGAGCTCGAAGACCGAGCTCAGGTGGTTGCACCGCCTGACTGGAGAGGTTGCTCCGCTTGGCAGAGCTCGAAACTTGAGCTCTAGCGGTGCTAGCTCTTGACAGAAGAGGTTGCGCCGCCCAGTCTCGCTCGGAGACTGAGCTCGGGGCGGTGCCACCTCTTGGCTGGGGCGGTTGCACCGCCCAGTCTCGCTGGGAGACATAGCCTGGGCGGTGCTACCTCCCTGCCTGGGCGGTTGCACCTCCCACAGCAACCTAGGTCCGAATGGGTTGATCCATTCGGCCCAATTTGAGTTCTTCAGGGGCCCAATTGCCCCAAGACTAAGCTAATGGGATCATCTCCCATTTCTAACTTAATCAATGTGCTAACTATGATTATTTCCTAAGACAAATTCTGCAGCTTGCTCCGGTGCGTCAATTGCTTCTTCCGGCGAGTTTCCGGCGAACTTCCGTCGATCATCCAACGAACCCTCGGTGATGCTCCTGTGGACTTCCGGCAAACTCCTGGACTTGCGACGATCCCCTTGGCAAGTTCCGATGAGCTCCTTTGGCAAGCTTTTGGACTTCTCGGATTTGTTTCCGCAGAACCTCCAACGATTGTCCGAACTTCCGTCGAGCTCTCGAACTCCCAACGTGATCATTGTCTTGACTCCGGCGCAACTCCTGCTGCATGTTTTTCTTCCATCGTAGTTAATCCTGCAAACTCAAAACAAAAACTTCGATCGAGACAATTAAACCTAAGCAATTAACCAAGTTGTCCGGCATGTCATTGGTCCCTCGATGCTTCGTCCGATTCTTCAGCGCATCGTCCTCTCCTACAGCCTATTGCCCAATCGGCCAGTTGACTTCGCAACTCCGATATCCTTGGCACAATACCCGCTCTTCTTGGCCCGATGCTCGAGTCCACGGCCCGAAGCCTTCTATCGATACGTCGACCGATCCACCGACCCGACGTCCAATCTTCTGACATGTTCCTCCGGCACAACATGATTTTCCTGCTTTAATTGTCTCATCTTGATCGAAGCATCCTGCGTCACTCAAAACGCAGATTAAATCACAAACATATATTAAGTAGTTTCATCATCGAAATACGAGATTCAACAATCTTCCCCTTTTTTATGATGACAACTACTTGATGATGGAGTTAACCTTAACTCTCGAAGTTTAAACAAACTCCCCCTATCAATATTCCATATTGATAGAAACTCTTAGATTCAAAAATCTAAGCAACATGTCATCATAAACGGAGTTAACCTTAACTCCCAGAGTTTAAACAAACTCCCCCTATTAATATGTCATATTGATAGAAACTCTTGGATTCAAAAATCCAAGCAACATGTCATCATAAACTTATGCATAACATGTCATGTCATCAACATACTTCTCCCCCTTTGTCATCAACAAAAAGGAGAAGTACCACAATCAAGTGTTTGTGATGTAAGTTTAACTCATTGCATGAAAAACATAATATCTATTGTTACCATCATGCAAGTTTGCTATTATCAAATGGTAAGATATCAATATGTAAAATTACGATTCAAGTTATTGATATCTTAACATGATATGACATTCATAGCACCTATTCATATGAATGCTGCTTTTGATATCTCATCATAATATGGCATTCATGACATCTATTCATATTCTTCAAATATGGCACTCATAGTATCAATTTATATATTTCTCCCCCTTTGTCAGCAACAACAAGGAGAACGATATAAGCAAATTTTAAATATAAGTGCGATGCCATAAGTTGGTTCATGTCATTTTCCAACAGTGAGTGATAGGATACCAATTATGCAAACATCTCGAGGAAAACATGACATGGAGATAGCTTTTATTGCTTCTTCCTTTTTATTTGTTATCTTTTTACATGAAGGAGGAAAGCCATATGTGAAGTTCAAATCGATAAGATATTAAAGCACACTTCATTTTTGTAAGGATTAAGATATGTAAGTGAGTCAAATCCTTGTATGTAAAAATATCTTCCTTTTATAAGAGGGAATCATCAAATATGTTTCTCGAAAAATATTTTTCACATGATAAGTGTATTTGCTAGATGATTCCATATGTCAAAAATCAATGATGTGAATTAAACTTGATATGACATATGCTTGTTAAGTTCGAAAGAGGATAATGTATCAAGAAAATCCAATTGTTAGGATCAAGAAAATCCAAAAATGAAATTTGACACTTTCATACATTCGGATAGGGTTTTACTAGAGATTACAATCATGAAGGTAAAACATACTTATTATCATGGAAATTTTTATATTCAAGCACATAATTTCCAACATGTAATCATGGCAAGTAATTGTGTAAAATCATTATGGCAATCAAGTGATTTGATCATTCAATCAAAAAAGTCCGAAAAATAATTTTAACACGTTTAATCATTCGGACATATTTTTGTCATAGTTTTTCAAATATAATCATAAAGATAAGGCATGCTCATCATCATGGTAGTATGATAGCAAGTTTACCATATACAAGCTAGCAAAAAATTTCTACATTTTAAGGCCCGCAAGCTAGCAATTTTGAGATGTTCAAGAAAGCAACTCTTGCTTCTTTAAATTGAAGTTTTGCTAGATGTGCAAGTTAACTTTTTGCTTCTTGAGATAGACAAGATAGCATTCCTTGGTAATGTTCAATATAGCTAAGTTCTACATCATGCAAGCTAGTGAATTTTATAACATTTTAGAACATGCATAATCACCAAAGCATCATAAATTTTAATGATGTGCAAAATTACAAATTTTGCATGACTGCATTTGTGTGTCTTGAGATTTGCAAGATAGCACTTTTTGGTGATGTTCAAGATAGCAATTTCTTCTCTTTTGAGAAGTGCAATTTTTGCTTTCTTCTTGAATTGTGCAAGCTAGCTATCTCCCCTTTTGTCATTGTCAAAAAGAAGGGAAAAACCTTTTACATCAATTTTTAAATCATGACAAAGGTTAGTATCAATCTCATTTGTGCATCATTATATTTTCAAATTAAAACATGCACATTTTCAAAACATATAAACTCATTATTATATGCATGATTCCAAATCATCATTCATATTATTTTAATCATTGTTTCACTCATCACTATAGCTTATCATGCATAATATGTAAAACCATCTAACATGATATAAACATTTATTTATTTAATTTTTTTAAGCATTCATGATACACATCATACATTATCATAATAAAAAGCATATGCATCATTCCAAATCATAAATATTTCAAATCATCATGGTATTAATTTGTCACATTGCATCCTACCATGCATGATCGAAACTTCTCATTTGCATACATCAAAATAAATTCATGAATATCTCATGCATTCATATCATCACTTGAGGAATATTGAAAAGAAATAATTGGGTGATGAGATAAATATTTCATGAATACAAAGAATTGCATAAAAATCATATCATGAATACAAGGAATACAAGTCACAATCAAGAGAAAAATCATCATTCATTTTCAATTCATTCAATTTGATAAATCAAGATCATGATTTTGATAAAACTCATTTCAAATTTAAATCATCAAAATCATTTTTATGGCACACAAAATTTATAACATAAATAGATTCATGATTTCATTGATAATATATTTTCCCCCTTTTTAAGTGTTTCATTTTAAGTGATCGATTTCATGTTAGCATGCCTTTTCATTTATGAAAACATGCATCAATTTTTTAAAGCCACTGTTATTATCATGAAAATCGATAATCCATAAATATCAAGAATCATCATAATTTCAAAAATATATACTCATTAATCATAACTTCAAATTAAACATGATTTCATATGCTCAAAATCGAGAATTAACAATGGAAATCAACATGATACACATTATTACTTCTCAACCACATATAGCATGATTTCATAAGGTATTTTTAATCAAAATCATTTTGTTTATCATAAACATGCAATTTTCATGATTATTTTCAAAATTACTAGAATGATAAGCATGATTCCTAATTTTTTGTATTTTCATTATAAAATTATTAAACATGCAATTTTTAAGAAAATTAAATAAAAAAGAAAAATGCATTATGAAAAGCATTATGTAATTTCAAAGTAAATTAAAGACATTTTGATTACCTCAGCGTCGAAAGGCGTAAAGGCGTAGTTTGCCACCTTGCCTTTGTTGATTTTCTCCTCATCTTCGGAGGAGCTCGATTCATCCCAATTTTTTTTCTTCTTCTTGCGTTCAAAGCAAGTAGTTCCGTTCTTTTTACTTTTTAATTTTTGTTTCATTTGTAGTTTAAGTTCACCATCACTTGAGCTTATGCTCGAGTGGTCTTCAAATGTTCTATGTCCCAAATCCTTCCTGTTCTTTGGAAGGTGGTTCTCAAGTTCTTCACGTGCATTGCACGTCATTTCATATGTGATCAATGAACCAATTAGTTCTTCAAGTGGAAAAATATTTAAATTTTTTGTTTCTTGTAAAGCCGTTACTTTTGAATCCCACTTCTTAGAAAGAGAACGCAAAATCTTGTTCACAAGTTCAGAATTTGAAAAACATTTGCCAAGAGCTCTTAAACCATTGACGACATCCGTAAAACGGGTGTACATGTCACCAATGGTTTTGCTTGGCTTCATTTGAAAGAGCTCGAAATCATGCAGAAAAATATTAACTTTCGAGTCTTTGACTCTACTAGTTCCCTCATGCGTGATTTCAAGAGTGCACCAAATATCGAAAGTCGTTTCGCACAAAGAAACCCGATTGAACTCATTTTTGTCTAAAGCACAAAATAAGGCATTCATAGCCTTTGCGTTTAAAGAAAAATGCTTCTTCTCTAAATCCGACCATTTGATCATAGGAAGAGAAGACTTTGAAAAACCGTTTTCGATAAGATTCCAAAGTTCAACATCCAAAGAAATAAGAAAGATCCTCATTCGAGTCTTTCAATAGGTGTAGTCAAATCTGTTAAACAACGGTGGACGAAAAATCGAAAAGCCCTCTTGAAAGCCATGAAGAGCCATTTCTCTCGGGTGTAAGTCCGAAATGAGAAACACTGGGCTCTAATACCAATTGTTAGAATCGAGAGCACTAAGAGGGGGGGGGGGGGTGAATTAGGGCAGCGGAAAACTTTCTGCGATTAAAATCGAAAGCTGTGTTCGAACGATAAAAACAACTTCTGTATGAAAGTTGATACTAAGCAAGGTTAAGGTCAAACTATGCAGGCAGTTTGCAGCTATGATGAAAATCAAAATATCAGCGCAAATTGAAATCCGACGTTCGTACGAAGAAACTGATTTACGTCTAAATGCTGATTCGTAAATCACTTGATTAGATAAGAAGCAGTTTAAGCAGGAGTATAAAGGTAGTGTGCAGTTATGGTAAAGCTCAAAATGTAAACGCAATCTGCAATATGATGATCATACGAAAAAGCAGATTTACGTCTAAACGCATATTTACGTATAGACGCATATTTACGTCTGAACCTTGAAATTCGTTCGTAAAATCGCAGAGGGTAGTAAGCTATTGAGAAGTTTGCAGTGAAGGTAAAATGCTCAAAGGAAATGCAAACCGAGATTTAGAGTGGTTCGGTCAATCTTGAGCTACTCCACTTTTGGCTTCCTCCACCGACGAGGTCACCGACGTCAACTAGAGGCCTTCCTTCAAAAGGCAAAGGCCAACCACCCTCTTATAGATTCACTCCTTTTGACGGGCTTAGGAGACAACCCTTACAGAAGTTTTCTCTCCTCTCTTTACAACTCAAACTTTGAAGAACAGAAAGAGGAGAACTAGCAGTTTTGAGCTCTAAGAACCACAAAAAGATAGCAAGATTTCGAGTGTGTGTTCTGTGCTTTCAGTGCTGAATGGGTGGGGTATTTATAGGCCCCAACCCAGTTCAAATTTGGAGCTCAAATCTGTCAATTCCCGAAATTCCGAGATCAGGCGGTTGCACCTCCTGACTGGGGCGGTTGCACCGCCTGGCAAAGCTTGAAGACTGAGCCTTTAGGCGGTGCCACCTCTGTCAGGGGCGGTTGCACCTCTCTGCCAGAGCTCGAAGACCGAGCTCAGGCAGTTGCACTGCCTGACTGGAGATGTTGCACTGCCTGGCAGAGCTCGAAACTTGAGCTCTAGCAGTGCTACCTCTTGACAAAAGAGGTTGCACCGCCCAGTCTCGCTCGGAGACTGAGCCCGGGGTGGTGCCACCTCTTGGCTGGGGCGGTTGCACCGCCCAGTCTCGCTGGGAGACAAAGCTTGGGCGGTGCTACCTCCCTGCCTGGGCGGTTGCACCTCCCACAGCAACCTAGGTCCGAATGGGTTGATCCATTCGACCCAATTTGAGTTCTTCAGGGGCCCATTTGCCCCAAGATTAAGCTAATGGGATCACCTCCCATTTCTAACTTAATCAATGTGCTAACTATGATTATTTCCTAATACAAATTCTGTAGCTTGCTCCGGTGCGTCAATCGCTTCTTCCAGCGAGTTTTCGGTGAACTTCCGTCGATCATCCGATGAACCCTCGGTGATGCTCCTGTGGACTTCTGGCAAACTCCTGGACTTGCGAAAATCCACTTGGCAAGTTCCGATGAGCTCCTTTGGCAAGCTTTTGGACTTCTCGGATTTGTTCCTGCAGAACCTCCTATGACTGTCCGAACTTCCGTCGAGCTCTCGAACTCCCAACGTGATCATTGTCTTGACTCCGACGCAACTCCTACTGCATGTCTTTCTTCCATCGTAGTTAATCCTGCACACTCAAAACAAAAACTTCGATTGAGACAATTAATCCTAAGCAATTAACCAAGTTGTCCAGCATGTCATTGGTCCCTCGATGCTTCGTCCGATTCTTCGGCGCATCATCCTCTCTTGCAGCCTATTGCCCAATCGGCCAGTTGACTTTTCAACTCCGATATCCTTGGCCCAATACCCGTTCTTGTTGGCCCGATGCTCGAGTCCACGGCCCGAAGCCTTCTATCGATACGTCGACCGATCCACCGGCCCGACGTCCAATCTTCTGACATGTTCCTCCGGCACAACATGATTTTCCTGCTTTAGTTGTCTCATCCTGATCAAAGCATCCTACGTCACTCAAAACACAGATTAAATCACAAACATATATTAAGTAGTTTCATCATCAAAATACGAGATTCAACAGATTTTTATTTATTATGCTAAATATATCTACTTTTATTACTTCTTCTTCCGGTGGTATTAGAATATCGTAGGCTTTCATTATTCTAGTGATTATACCACCATATGGGAGCATCATGTCTTTCTTAGATAGTTCTAACATGTTTTGTTGGATAAGATAACCAAGATAGATGTCATGTCCTTTTATGATCAAATACATAGTTCCTAATTCTAATTGGCTTACTTCATCATGATGGTATTATTTAGGGAGAATGATGCTAGTTAGGATATGATGAAGTACCTTAGTGTTTAAAGGCAGTAGATGTTCACAACTTTTAGGAACAAATGCTAAGTTGGGATTGGCAAAAATTATTCCTAAGGCTTCAACATATGTTGTTCCAACAGTTTCATCATCCCATGATCCTCTAAAGTAAAGTTCTATACTTTTTATGGGAATGCCTATCATGTCGCAAATGAATTTATCCGTAATTGAGATGTGTTGTCCTAAAAGATAGGTAGACATTCTTTCTTCATCTATTTGTATGTTGTTGTAAAATAATCTAACAAGTCTTGGATAGATGGGTTCAATAATTTGTAAAATAGGGAGTAGATCTAAGTTTGCAAACCATTGGATTGTCTCTAAGTCTCTTAGTTCATTTAAATCTATATATTTTTCCTTATTGACACTCCTAAGTTCGAAAGAGGAAAACTTTTCAGCATGGTATTTTGAATCGAAAAGGGTGAGATCAAAATCTTCTACTAATCTCCTCTTTCCTTTGTCCCTTGAGGATCTTCTAGATCCCATAACTACTGTTGTTTAGAAGAATAGGGATGAGCAAGAGTAAATGAATCAACACAATTTAAGGGCTTCTTAGAGAATACCTTAGTGAGATCTTCAAGAGAGGGAAGGATTGTTGATGCTTTACTCTGAAATGAGGGGTATTCGGTATGCTATGAGGGGAGAAATGGGGATGGAGGAGCCTTGGAAGACTAAAGAGGGGAAGGGAGTGAGTTGGGGTCGGTTTCACCGCCGGCCCTAGCTTGGGTTAAAAAGGGCAGAGTTGTGGGCGGTTGCACCTCTAGCTAGGGCGGTGCAACCGCTTGCAAAACGTGACAACCAGAGGTGCTACCTCCAGTTGGGGCGATGCCACCGCTTGCAGGCGGTGAGCACTTGTTCTAGTCGCAGTGTAATCTGATTTGAGAGTTTTTGTCTTAAGAAGAATTTTCATTCAGAGCAATCAACTTTACTTACGTAATTACGTAAGAGTTTTCATTTTAAGACAAGAACTTGTGCACGATCAAGATAGATCTTTTTAACGTGCATACTCTCAATGTCGTACACATGTTTGTGATAGTTTGTTCAAGTTGGTAAGCCTTGCAAGTTCATGACAGACTTAGTCAGTTCATGATATAGAGTTGGATTCGAAAGTTATAAACGGATGAAATTGATGGGTTCGAAAATCTAGAGGATATGTGAATTGAGAATAATGCGTTTCTAATTCTGAAAAATCAAATAGGATTGTATCTAAATCGCATTTATGATTTTAATTTTCATTTCTTATTTAGGCTAGAGAGAATTGCGAGTTCTTTTTAGATCTTGGGTCATGAATATCGAGAATCCAAGGAGCAGAATATTATTTCTTGCTCCAGCTTATACTTTTTTATGTTTTTACAGGAAAGGATGATTTTTAGGTACCCATTTGCTTTTGAGTGCCTCAAAAATAGATCTACATTATTTATCATGTTGTATAGAATTTGTCATGGTTCCTTTGGGAACCCAAATTAATTTATTCGGACTACTTTTCTTGAATGGACAATAATGCGTTTTGTGTCCAAGTTTGCAACAAAAGTTGCATTTGCTTTGGTGTCGAACATATAAGATGGGGCCTTTTATGAAGGTGGTTGGATTTTGGTGAGGACTTCTCACAAATCCAATTACACTTCTTTTCGGAACGTGACCCTTGTTTGCAAGGATCATGTTCAGTGACTTGCTACCAACCTCGAATTTCTTCAAGGTGTCCTTAAGTAACAAGTTTTCCTTTCGGAGAGTTTCTAGATCATGGCATTTTGTGCATGAACTTAAACTATCATGATATTCAGTTTTTAACTTATCAAAATTACAAGTAAGACTATCGTGCTCCTTTTTTAGAAATTTATATTTTCTACTAATAATCTTGCATTCATCAAATAAGTCATGGAAGGCATTTAATAATTCATCAAATGATAAATCTGCATCTATTAAATTCGTTACCTCCTCTTCGATGGTCATTAAGGCGTAATGAGCAAATTGCTCGGTGTTGGACTCCTCTTCTTCGGATGCGCTCAAGTCATCCCATGTTGCTTTGAGCACCTTCTTTTTTGATGTTCTCTTCTTAACTTGGGGACATTCACTCTTGTAGTGTCCCGGCTTCTTGCACTCATAGCAAATAACTTGGTCCTTTTTGGGTTCAAGTTTATTTTTAAACTTGTTTCTTTTAAATGAATTTTTTAAATTTTCTTGTTAGAAGTGCCAAGTCATTGTCACAGTCCTCATCACTTGAGTTTTCTCTCAAGTGGTCTTCTGAAATTTTAAGTGTCATATCCTTTCTGTTCTTTGGAAGGATGTCTTCTTGCTCTTCATAAGCTTTGCAAGTCGTCTCGTAGGTCATTAATGACCCGATTAGTTCTTCAAGAGGGAAGTTGCTTAGATCTTTCGCCTCTTGAATAGTAGTGACTTTAGGATCCCAACTCTTAGGAAGGGATCTTAGAATCTTATTTACGAGCTCAAAATCCGAAAAACTTTTTCCGAGTCCTTTTAGACCGTTGACGACATCCGTGAAACGGGTAAACATGTCGCCAATAGTCTCACTCGGTTTCATCCGGAAAAGTTCGAAAGAAAGTATCAAAAGATTGATTTTTGACTCTTTCACTCTACTTGTGCCTTCGTGAGTCACTTCGAGTGTGTGCCAAATATCAAATGCGGTTTCACAAGTCGAAACATGGTTAAACTCGTTTTTATCAAGTGCACAAAATAAGGCATTCATAGCCTTTGCATTAAGAGCAAAAGCCTTCTTCTCCAATTCATTTCAATCGATCATTGGAAGAGAAGACTTGGAAAATCCATTTTCGACAAGATTCCAAAGTTCAAAATCGATAGAAATAAGAAAGATCCTCATTCGGGTCTTCCAATAGGTGTAGTCCATCCCATTGAACATGGGTGGACATGTAATAGAATGGCCTTCTTGGTTTCCGGCGTATGCCATCTCTCTTGGGTTTTAATCCATTAGAGAGTTAACCCCGCTCTGATACCAATTGTTAGGATCAAAAGCACTAAGAGGGGGGGGGGTGAATTAGTGTAGTGGAAAACCTTCTGCGATTAAAATCGAAAACTGCTTTCGTTCGATAGAAGTGGTTTTGGTAAGAAAGTCAATTCGTAAATCACTTCAACTTTTGACTAGGAGAGATGCAGCAAAGATATGAACGCAGTTTGTAGTTATGGTGGAAATCAGAATATAAGCGCAAACTGAAATACGACGTTCGTACGATAAAAGCGATTTGGGAATAAAAGCAGATTCGTAAACCATTTTAACTTAAGATAAGGCGAGATGCAGTTAAAGCAAAGATATAAAGTCAGTTTGCAGTTATAATGGAAATCAAAACGTAAGCGCAAACTGAAATATGATGTTCGTACGATAAAACTGATTTGCGTCTTAAACCTCGATTCGGAAAGCACTGAACTTTGAAACAAGTTCGTAAAAATACAGAAGGCAGTAAGCTATTAAGGAGGTTTGCAGTAAAGATAAGATGCTCAAAGTAAATGCAACCCGAGATTTACAGTGGTTCGGTCAATCTTGACCTACTCCACTTTTGGCTTCCAACACCGACGAGGTCACCGATGTCAACTACAGGCCTTCCTTCAATAGGCGAAGGCCAACCACCCTTTTATAGTTTCACTCCTTTTGACGGGCTTAGAAGACAACCCTTACAGAATTTTCTCTCCTCTCTTTACAACTCAGAACTTGGAAGAAAAGAGGGAGAAGAAGTTTTGGCCTTTCCAACAATTTTGAGCTCTAAGAATCATAGAAAAAGATCAAGATTTCGGTGTAAGTTCATGTTCTTTCAGTGCTGAATAGGTGGGGTATTTATAGGCCCCAACCCAGTTCAAATTTGGAGCTCAAAACTATCAATCCCCGGAATTCCGGGATCAGGCGGTTGCACCTCCTGACTGGAGCGGTTGCACCACCTGGTAGAGCTCGAAGACTGAGCCTCTGGGTGGTACTACCTCCTGTCAGGGGCGGTTGCAACTCCTGCCAGAGCTCGAAGACCGAGCTCAGGCGGTTGTGCCTCCTGACTAAGGCGGTTGCACCGCCAGGCACAACTCGAAGACCGAGCTCAGGTGATGCCACCTCCTGTCAGGGGAGGTTGCACCGCCCAGTCTCGCTCGGAGACTGAGCCCCAAGCGGTGCCACCACCTGGCTGGAGCAGTTGCACCTCACAATCTCTCTCGGAGACTGAGCCCAGGCGGTGCAACCTCCTGCCTTGGGCGGTTCAACCTCATGATAGAAATCATGGTCCGAATGGGTTGATGCATTCGGCCCAATTTGGGTTTTTCATGGGCCCAATTGCCCCAAGATTAAGTTAATGGGATCACCTCCCATTTCCAACTTAATCAATGTGCTAACTACGATTTTTCCTAAGACATTTACTGCAACTTGCTCCGGTGCGTCAATCGCTTCTTCCGGCGAACTTCCGTCGATCATCCGATGAACCCTTTATGATGCTCCTATGGACTTCCGGCAAACTCCTGGACTTGCGACGATTCACTTGGCGAGTTCCGACGAGCTTCTTTGGCAAGCTTATGGACTTCTCGGATTTGTTCCCGCAGAACCTCCGACGACTGTCCGAACTTCCGTCGAACTCTCGAACTCCCAACGTGATCATTGTCTTGACTCCGGCACAACTCCTGCTGCATTTCTCACTTTCATCGTAGTTAATCCTACACACTTATCTCAACATATAGATTAGATAACAAATGACAATTGACTTCATCATCAAAATTCGAGATTCAATAGTATCGACAGAAGGCTTCGGGCTGTGGATTCGGGCATTAGGCCAAGAAGAGCGGATATTGCGCCAAGGATATCAAAGTTGTAGAGTCAACTAATCGATTGGGCAATAGGCTGCAAGAGAGGACGATGTGTCGAAGAATCGGATGAAGCATCGAAAGACTAATGACATGTCAAACAACTTAATTAATGCTTAGTATTAATTGTCTAGATCGAAGTTTGTTTTAAATGTGCAGGATTAATTATGATAGCAAGGTATGAAGCAAAATAAAGTCATGGAGTCAAGATTGAGATCACGTTGGGAGTTCGAGAGTTCATCAGAAGTCCGGACGTTCATCGGAAGTTCTGGAGGAACCAACCGAGAAGTCTCAAAGCTTGCTAGAGAAGCTCATCGGAAATCACTAAGAAGATCATCGTGAAGTCTAGGAGCTTGCTAAATGTCCACCAGAACATTACTGAGAGATCGTTGGAAGTTCGCCGGAAGCTCGCCGAAAGCTCGTTGGAAGAATAGACATAGGGACTTGTTTAGTTTAGAAAATATCTTAGGATTTCGTAGTTAGCACATAATTAGGCTTAGATTTGGGCCAAACTAATTAGGGGCTAGCTAGGCCCTTGTAAGAATTGTGTTGGGCCCAATAAGAGGCCTAAATAGTGCTATAAGAAGTCTCACCGTCATAGCACAATCTTCGAGACTATGTCAGGCGGTGGTACCGTCAATTTGGGCAGTTGTACCGACCCTAGCAGGGTGCCAGACAGTGGTAACGCTAGTATGGGCAGTGGTACCACCGAGCACTACATCCCAGGCAGTGGTACCACTAGACTGGGTGGTGGTACCACCTAGCAAAATGTCAATGTCAGACTGACACTAGGCAGTGGTACCGCCCGTGCCCAGGAAACTTGTGATGAGATATTTTTAGGCTGCAAGTTTGAGTCAACTTGAAGCCTATAAATACCCCTCTCATCCCTGGTTAAAGAACATAAGCATAGAGTATAAAAAAGTGAGAAAATGCTGCTGTAATCTCTTTAGAATCCTACTCTTTGAATCTAAGTATTAGAATAGTTTAAGAGGAGTGAGTGCTTGTAAGGGTTATCTCCTAAACCCAGTAAAAGGAAAAGAGGAGTATAAAAGGTGATTGGTCTTCGCCTATCGAGTGAAGGTCTCTAGTGGACGTCGGTGACCTCGTCGGAGGAGGAAGCCGAAAGTGGATGTAGGTCACGATTGACCGAACCACACTAAAACTCGGTTTTCATTTCATTGAGCAATTTATCTTTACTGCAAACCTTTTTAATAGCTCATTACTTTTACTTTATATTCAAACAAGAATGAGATTTTAAGTTATCTTTCGAGTTCGGTTTTCAACGTATGAAGATTTTTTAATCGAGACGTGATTTTACCACTGCACTAATTCACCCCCCCCTCTTAGTGCTGACCCTGATCCTAATAATTGGTATTAGAGCCATGGTTTTCTATTTTGGTTTAACACCCAAATAGAAATGGCTCTTTTCAATTTTCAAGAGGGTCACTCTCTCATCCGTCCTCCCATTTGCAATGGGACGGACTACACTTATTGGAAAACTCGAATGAGAGTTTTCTTGCTTTCATTGAATCTCGATTTATGGCACATAGTCGAAAACATATTTGAAATGTCTTCTCCCCTAATGAATAATTGGAATGATTTGGAGAAGAAGACGTTTTCTCTAAATGCAAAGGCTATGAATACCTTATTTTACACCTTAGATAGAAATGAATTTAATCATGTTTCTACTTACGAAACGGCTTTCGATATTTGGCGCACTCTTGAAATAACACATGAAAGGACTAGCAATGTTAAAATTTTAAAAATTAATTTTTTAATATATGATTTCGAGCTTTTTCGAATGAATCCGAGTGAAACCATTGTTGACATGTGCACCCGTTTTATGGATGTCATCAATGGTTTAAAAGCTCTTAGCAAATGTTTTTTGAATTTTGAACTTGTTAACAAGATTTTATAATCGCTTTCTAAATCTTGGGATTCTAAAGTAACCGCCATACAAGAATTAAAAATTTAAATACCTTTTTTGATTGAAGAACTAATAGGGTCCTTGATGACCTATGAAATGATATGCAATGCATGTAAAGAACTTGATAACCACCTTCCAAAGAACAAGAAGGATTTGGGATATAGAACATTTGAAGACCACTTGAGCATAAGCTCAAGTGATGGTGAACTTGAACTACTCATGAACTTTAAAAATTTCATGAAAGAAAAATTAAAGAACAAAAAAAAGGAAACTATTTACTTTGAATGCAAGAAGAAGAACAAAAATTAGGATGAATCGAGCTCCTCTGAAGACGAGAAGAAAATCAACAAAGGCGAGGTGACAAACTACGCCTTAACGGCTTTCAACGTTGAGATAATAAAAAAGCCTTTAGTTTATTTTGAAATTACATGATGCTTTTCATGATGCATTTTTTATTCAGTTTAGAATTATTTTTTAAAAAATATATGTTTAATAATTTAATAATAAAAATGAAAAATTAGAAATCATGCTTATCATTCTAGTAATTTCGAAAATGATAATAAAAATTACATGTTTAATAAAATTTTTTTTAAAAAAAATGCCTTATAAAATCATGTTATATGTGGTTAAGAAGTAATAATGTGTATCATTGTTATTTCTCGATTTTGATTAAATGAAATCATGTTTAATTTGAAGTAATGAATAATGATGTAATGAAAACATTAAATGTTTTGATGCCATGAATGACGTTTTTATGCATGAGATTTTAAAAGTTATACATGATGATTTTTGTGATTTATTGGTCTTGATGGTTTTTATGATGAAATTCATTTTTCGATCCTAAATGTTGATACATGTTTTTATTTGGCATAAAAAAAAAAACATGCATGTATGAAATAAATCACATGAATTAAAATAACTAAAAAGTGAAAAGGTTTCTTCTTGAAAATTTTATTTTTTTTGACTTTATCGATTTTTCAAAAAGGGAAATTAATGAATCTATTTGTATCATTTTTGTGAATCTCTTGAAAATGATCTTGATTTGATGATTTAAAAGAGATTTATCTTGATTTTTTTAAATTTGTAAATTGAGATTTCTTATGCTTAAGTCAAGATTTTATATGCATGAATTAATATCTTATTCTCTTATAAGATTGAATGAATTCTATCTTTTTCATGATCTCCTAAGAATTCTTTATGTTATTTATTTAAGAGGAGATTTGTTAAAACGAATCACGGTTTCTCTTGATTTTTCAAAATTAGAACTTGAGTATTCATTTTATAAATCAAGATAGTTTATGTGTTCTCTCATAACATCTTTTAAGGTTTATGATTTGAATTTTATTATGTACATCTCATCACCAAGTTTTTATTAATATTCTTCATGTACTGATATAAATGCATGAAATACTCATGATATTATTTTGATGCATGCAATAATAAAATATTCATGATGAAAAATTATTTTGATATTCACATCTTGATTTTTTCATCTTTATTATCTTACATTTGTCATAATTTGAATGTATGAAATAAAGGGTCTTCCCTTCTTTTTGAGAATGACAAAGGGGGAGCAAAACGTGCTAGAAAGCAAACTTGCTAGCTTGCTAATCTCTAAAAGGAAGCAAGAATTGCTATCTTGTAAATCTCAATAGAAGCAATATTTGCCAAGTTACATATTTCAAAAAAAGATAAAATAGTCTATCTTGCACATCTCAAAAGATGTAAAATTTGCTAATTTTTTTTATGTGTAAAAGTTGATAGCTTGCATACTATAAATTTGTATACCAAAAGTGATATCTTGCCTATCTCAAGATGCAAAACATGCTAACTTGCACTTTGCAATGGAAGCAAAATTATTAGCTCAAACATTGCAAAGGAAGCAAAATTTGGTAGCTTGCAACTTGCATACTTCAAGAAGTGTTGCTTTCTTGAACATCTTTAAATTTGCTAGCTTGTATGAAGTAGAACATGCTATCTTACTACCTTGTATATCTACAACTTGATAGCTTGAATATTCTAAGCATGATGTTATACTCGCTAAATTTTCTATCTTCAAATTACATGATGATAAAAATGGATATTATGTTTTTCATGCAATGTGTTGAACTTGTATTTCTAAATACATGATAGTGGAACTTCTCCTTTTTGTTGATGACAAAGGGGGAGAAGTATGATCATGTTATACATGATGACGTGTTGCAAATATTTATGATGAATATTTGATGAATATTTGAAATGACTTATATTTGGCTTGAATTCAAGGTTTTATCAATATGACATATTGATAGGGAGAGTTTGTTTAAATTCCGGGAGTTAAGTTTAACTCCGTCATCAATTGGTTGTCATCATAAAAAAGGGGGAGATTGTTGAATCTCGTATTTTGATGATGAAACTAATTGATAATTGTGTTGATGATTTAGTTTTCTTTTTGAGTGATGTAGGATGCTTCGATTAGGATAAGACAATTAAAGCAAGAAAAATCATGTTGTGCTGGAGGAGAACATGTCAGAAGATTGGACGTTAGGCTAGAGGATCGGTCGACTTATCGACTGAAGGCTTCGGGTCATGGATTCGGGCATCGGGCCAAGAAGAGCAGATATTGTGCCAAGGATATCAAAGTTACAGAGTCAACTGGTCGATTGGGCAATAGGCCGTAAGAGAGGACGATGCACCGAATAATCAGACGAAGCATCGAGAGACCAATGACATGTCGGACAAATTGATTAATGCTTAGTATTAATTGTCTAGATCGAAGTTTATTTTACATGTGCAAGATTAACTATGATAGTAAGGCAAGAAGCAAAATAAAGTCCTGGAGTCAAGATCGAGATCACGTTGGGAGTTCGAGAGTTCGTCGGAAGTTCTGGAGGAACCAGCCAAGAAGTCTCGGGGCTTGCCAGAGAAGCTCATTAGAACTTGCCAAGAAGATCATCATGAAGTCCAAGAGCTTGCTGGGAGTCTGTCGAAACATTATCGAGAGATTGTCGGAAGTTCAGTGGAAGATCACCCGAAGCTCGCCGAAAGAATAGACATAGGGACTTGTTTAGCTTAGAAAATGTCTTAAGATTTCATAGTTAGTACGTAATTGGGCTTAGATTTGGGTCAACCCAATTAGAGGTCAACTAGGCCCATAAAGAACTATGTTGGGCCCAATAAGAGACCCAAACAATGCCCCAAGAAGTCTCACCATCAGTGGCACAATCTTTGAGACTATGTCAGGCGGTGGTACCGCGAGTCTAGGCGGTTGTACCGCCCCTAGCAAGGTGCCAATGGTGGTACCGCTAGTCTGGGCAGTGGTACCACCCAGCACTGCATCCAAGGCGGTGGTACCGTCCAGTGCAGTGTTAGTGTCAGATTGACACTAGGCGGTGGTACCGCCCAACGCTGGCGGTGGTACTGCCTATGCCCGAGAAACCCGGGGTAAGATGTTTTTAGGCTCCAAGTTTGAAGCAACTTGAAGTCTATAAATATCCCTCTCATCCCTAGTTAAAGAACACAAGCACAAAGTATTCAAAAGTGAGAAAACACTACTGTAATCTCTTTGGAATCCTCCTCTTTGAGTCTAAGTGTTAGAATAGTTTAAGAGGAGTGAGTGCTTGTAAGGGTTATCTCCTAAACCCGGTAAAAGGAGAAGAGGGGTGTAAAAGGTGATTGGCGTTCGCCTATTGAAGGAAGGCCTCTAGTGGACGTCGGTGACCTCATCGGAGAAGGAAGCTGAAAGTGGATGTAGGTCACGATTGATTGAACCACTCTAAAACTTGATTTGTATTTCTTTGAGCAATTTATCTTTATTGCAAACCTCTTTAATATCTCATACTTTCACTTCATATTCGAACAAGAACAAGATTTCAAGTTATCTTCCGAGTTCGGTTTTCAATGTATGATGATTTTTAATCAAGATGTGATTTTACCGCTGCACTAATTCACCCCCCTTCTTAGTGCCGACTCTGATCCTAACATTCATAGCTCTAGCATTTAACGAAAACGTCTTCTTCTCCAAATCATTCCAATCATTTATTGGAAGAGAAGACCTTTTAAAACCAGATTTGACAATATGCCATAAATTTAAATCCAACGAAAGCAAAAAAACTCTCATTCGAGTTTTCCAATAAGTGTAGTCCATCCCATTGAAAAAGGGAGGACGAATGAGAGATTGACACTCTTGAAAGCCGAAAAGAGCCATTTCTATTTGGGTGTGAAACCAAATTAGAAAACCGTGGCTCTAATACCAATTGTTAGGATCAAGAGGTCAGCACTAAGAGGGGGGGTGAATTAGTGTAGCGGATAAAAACATCGGTTTTGTAAAATCTCTTATAGGTTGAAAATTGATTTCGGAAATGCTTAACTTTGAAAGTAATAAGAAGGAAGCTTGCAATTAAGGTATAGTGCATAAAGGAAATACAAACCAGATTTTTAGAGTGATTCGGTCAACGTGACCTACATCCACTTTCAGCTTCCTCCTCTAATGAGGTCACCGGCATCCACTAGAAGACTTCCTTCGATAGGCAAAGGCCAATCATCTTTTACACCCCTCTTCTCCTTTTACCAGGTTTAGGAGATAACCCTTAGAAGTACTCATACTCCTCTCTTATAGAAATCTAACACTTTGAGTAGAGGAGGGAATTCTAAAGAGATTGTAGTAGCATTTCTTTCTTTTTAAACTCTTTGTGCTTGTGAGCTTTAACCAAGGATGAGAGGGGTATTTATAGGCTTCAAGTTGATTCAAACTTGGAGCCTAAAGCTTTCCCATCTCGGGTTTCCCGAGCACGGGCGGTACCATCGCCTACGCAGGTCTGGCGATACCACTACTTGGGGGCCAGTGCTGGGCAGTACCACCACCCAGACTGGCGGTACCACCGTCAGGCACCCTGCCAGGGGCAGTATAACCACCCAGACTAGCGGTACCATTGCTTGATATAATCTCGAAGATTGTGCCATAACAGTGAGACTCCATGGGGCATTGTTTGGGCTTCTTATTGGGCCCAACATAGTTCTTATATGGGCCTTGCTGGCCCCTAATTGGGTTGGCCCAAATCCAATCCCAATTACGTGCTAACTACGAAATCCTAAGACATTTGCTAAGCAAAACAAGTCCCTATGTCTATTCTTCCGGCGAGCTTCTAGCGAACTTTCGACGATCTCTCGACAATATTCCGACGGACTCCCAACAAGCTCCTAAACTTCACGACAATCTTCTTGGCGAGTTCTGATGAGCTTCTCTAGCAAGCTTCGAGACTTCACAGCTAGTTCCTCCAAAGCTTATAACGAACGTCAGGACTTTCGATGAACTCTTGAACTCCCAACGTGATCTCAATCTTAACTCTGGGACTCCATTTTCCTTCATGCCTTGCTATCATAGTTAATCCTACATATGTAAAAACATACTTCGATCTAGATAATTAATCCTAAGCAATTAATCAAGTTGTCCGGCATGTCATTGGTCCCTCGATGCTTCGTCCGATTCTTCGGCGCATCGTCCTCTCTTGTGGCCCATTGTCTAATCGAGCAATTGACTCCGCAACTCCGATATCTTTGGTGCAATGTTAGCTCTTCTAGGCCCGATGCCCGAATCCACGGCTCATGCCTTTTGTCGATACGTCGACCGATTCACCGGCCCGACGTCCAATCTTTTGACATGTTCCTTCGGCCCACAATGATTTTTCTTGCTTTAATTGTCTTATCATGATCGAAGCATCCTACATCACTGAAAATGTAGATTAAAACATATATATATATATATATATATATATATATATATATATATATATTGATTGGTTTCATCATCAAAATATGAGATTCAACAATTAAGACATCATTATTGCAATTCGTGTTACGGTGCATCAATTGTTAGGATCAAGAGCACTAAGGGGGGGGGGGGGGGGGGTGAATTAGTGCAGCGAAAATCTTTCTGCTATTAATAAAAACTACGTTCGAACGATAAAAATGATTTCGATGTGAAAGCCGATTCTAAGATTACTTTAAATTAAGATCAAGCGAGATGATGTTAAAGTCAATCTATGAAGGCAGATTGCAGTTATAATGAAAACCAGAATATAAGCGCAAACTGAAATACGACGTTCGTACGAAGAAACTGATTTACGTCTAAATGCTGATTCGTAAATCACTTGATTAGGCGAGATACAGTTTAAGCAAGGATATAAAGGCAGTTTGCAGTTATGATAGAAATCAAAACGTAAACGCAAACTGAAATATGATGATCGTACGAAAAAATAGATTTACGTCTAAACGCTGATTCGGAAAGTGCAAAGCTTGAAACCCGATCGTATATGCATAGAAAGCAGTAAGCTTTAGAGGAGGTTTGCAGTAAAGATAATATGCTCAAAGTAAATGCAAACCGAGATTTAGAGTGGTTCAGTCAATCTTGACCTACTCCACTTTTGGCTTCCTCCACCGACGAGGTTGTTGAATCTCGGATTTTGATGATGAAGTCAATTGTCATTTGTTATCTAATCTATGTGTTGAGATAAGTGTGCAGGATTAACTACGATGAGAGTAAGACAAGCAGCAGGTGTTGCGCCGGAGTCAAGATCATGATCACGTTGGGAGTTCGAGAGTTCGACGGAAGTTCGGACGGTCGTCGGAGGTTCAGCGAGAACAGATCCGAGAAGTCCAGAAGCTTGCCAAGCGAAGCTCGTCGGAACTCGCCAAGTGGATCGTCGCAAAGTCCAGGAGTATGCCGGATGTCCGCAGAAGGATCACCGAGGGTTTATCGGATGATCGACGGAAGTTGGCCGGAAACTCGCCGGAAGAAGCGATTGACGCATCGGAGCAAAGCTGCAGGAGTTGTCTTAGAGTTAATCGTAGTTAGCACGATGATTAAGCTTGAAAATGGGAGGTGATCCCATTAGCTTAATCTTGGGGCAATTGGGCCCCTGAAAAGATTCAAATGGGGCCGAATGGAGCGAACCATTCGGACCCTGATTGCACCAGGCGGTGCAACCGCCTAGGCCAGGAGGTGCAACCGCCTGGGCTGCGGGACTGGGCGGTGCAACCGCCTGGGCTGCGGGACTGGGCGGTGCAACAAATTAGATACAACCTAATGTGACTTTTCAAATCACAAACACATGTACGACATTAGGAGTATGCACGTAAAAAGTTCTATCTTGATCGTACAAGCGATTGTGCCTTGAAACAAAACACACACGTAATCATGTAAGCAACGTTAATTGCTATGGATCAAAACTCTCCTCAAAACAAAACCTACCTGATCAAATTACAATTTTCACTACCTACAAGCGGTGGCACCTCTCCAGCCAGCGGTGGCACCTCCAGCCATCACGTGTTGCCAGCGGTTGCACCGCTCCAGCCAGAGGTGCAACCGCCCGCAACTCTGCCCTTTTAAACCCTCACTAGGGCCGGCGGTGAAACCGACCCCAACTCACTTCCCCTTCATTCTCCACTCCTCCAAGCCTCCTCCATCCTCATTTCACTCCATTTAGCCTCCCAAATACCTCCCATTTCGGAGCAAAACATCAAGAATCTCTCCCTATTTTTGAAGATTTCACTAAGGTATTCTCTAAGAACCTCTAAAATTCTGTTTTGTTCACTCTTGTTTATCTTTATCTCTTTAAACAACAGTAGCTATGGGTTCTAGAAGATCCTCAAGGGATAAGGGAAAGAGGAGAGTAGTAGAAGAGTTTGATCTCACTCTTTTTGATTCCAAAAACCATGCTGAAAAATTTCTCTCCTTCGAACTAAGAAGCATCAATAAGGGAAAATACGTAGATCTGAATGAATTAAGAGATGTAGAGACTATCCAATGGTTTGCAAACCTAAATCTACTTTCAATTTTGCAGATCAACGAACCCATCTATCCTAGACTAGTTAGATTGTTTTACAACAACATGCAAATAGATGATGAAGAAAGGATGTCAACCTATCTCTTAGGACAACACATCTCAATCACTGATAGATTCATTTGTGACATGATAGGTATTCCCATGAAAAGCATAGGACTTTACTTTAAAGGATTATGGGATGAAAAAACCATTGAAACATCCTACGTTGAAGCCTTAGGAACAATCCTTGCCGATCCTAACATAGAATCTGTTCCTAAAAGTTGTGAACATCTACTGCCTTTTAACACTAAGATACTTCATCATATCATGACTAGTATAATTCTTCCTAAACAATACCATCATGATGAAGTGAGTCAATTAGAATTAGGAATTATGTACCTAATCATGAAAGGACGTGACATTTGTCTTGGCTATCTGATCCAACAAAACATGTTAGAATTATCTACGAAAGATATGATGCTCCCATATGGTGGAATAATTACTAGAATAATGAAAGCTTACGACATTCAAATACCACTAGAAGAAGAAGTAATGAAAGTAGATAGATTCAGCATAATAAACAAAAATCTACTTCACCGACTAAGATGTCACTATAGAAACGGTAACTGGGTTAGAATGCCTAGAAGAACTGATCCCCCTCAGCCTGAACCTGAACCTGAACCAGAGCCGGAAACCCCAGTCTTTAGGAGTACCCAATCTCCTCCGATTTGTCCCTTTGAGGAAACACATCTGGTTGAGCAAACTCACACATCATCCATCGAAGATATCGGGATTCGGATGGACCGATTTGAACAAAGACAAGAACGGCTTGAACTTCGACAAGATCAAATCCTAACCGAGCTGCAGCAAATCCATCGACAATTTGACTCTTTACTTAGGCACTTTAATCTTCCACCCCATGAATGAGCTTGTATGAACATCTGCTGTTTTTGATATGACATGTTGTAAACTCCTTATGTTATTCATGAAGGACTTTGTTTTTATGGTTACCTGATATGCTGTACATATGTTACCCTGATATGGTTATCTTTGTTTGTGTAAGCATATTTGCAAACATCTCTTGTTGTTTATCTCGGATTTTGCACTGAAACTAAAAAGGTTTAAAAGCCTATGCCTTAAAAAATATGAAGCAACATACCAATGTAGTTGATAAGTCAGCAGTATGACATTGATATGGTTGCTATTACTAATATGATTGTTATCATACCCTTGTATCCTGGTCATATAAGAAACAAAACTCGGTCGCTCTATCAACAACCGAAGCTGAATGCATTGTAGCAAGTGTATGCTGTGCACAAGTTGTATGGATGAAAAACACTATAGAAGATTACAAAGTGAATCTTAAAGATATTCCCATTAAATGTGATAACACGAGTGCAATATGCTTAACTAAAAATCCTATACAACACTCAAGAACAAAACACATTGATATTAGACATCACTTTATACGAGATCATGTCACTAATCATGATGTAACCATAGAGTTTATTGATACCAAACATCAACTAGCTGATATCTTTACAAAACCCCTATGTGAAGAACAATTTGATTACATAAGAAGAGAATTAGGAATGTTGATGTGTCCGAATACTTAAACTAGTTAAAATTATTTTTCGGATGTTATTACTATTACATGCCTTGACAACGCTTGATCAAATAACATGTTGCAAATTATGTGACAAATATTTTTAACCAAATGCATGTAAGAAGTTCATTTTTCGGTTTGTATGCTAAAAATGGGATGTTCCAGTACACTCTTATGAAAACTTTTTGAAAAATGACTTTCCTCCTTCAAGCAACAAACAATAAAGAGATATTCAAAGAATTATATGTGTCATGACTTCCTTTATGTGCTTGATAATGCTATCATGCTTTTTGTTGATGACAAAGGGGGAGAAACATATGAATTGATAAACACTATGTCATAGCTGAACTGCCATAATCATGTCTATGTCATAGTTGCAAATACTTGAGTGATGCTATAAACAATGTTATAGTTATTCCATCCTTGCATCACCAAGAGATATGTGAACATGTGCTATAGTTTGCATCAAGTCTTGATTTGATATTCTATATTGTGAAGAAAATGCAAACTTGCTAGAAAATCTCAAATGTGTGCATCATGTAAAAATTCATTCGTAGCTTTATATGATTCATGATGAATAGTTACAAACACTATCATACAAACTTAATGATGTATGTCATGCCTTGACATCATTCTTGAAGAGATACATCATGATGGGCATCATGATGGGAGCATTGATAAGTTTAACTGATCTAACTTATCAATAGGTCACTTGAATTCTTAGGTCTTGAATTCAAGGTTGACTTATCTCAACTATGGCATATAGATAGGGGGAGTTAAGGACAACTCCTTTATCAATTGATTGTCATCATCAAAAAGGGGGAGATTGTTGAATCTCGGATTTTGATGATGAAGTCAATTGTCATTTGTTATCTAATCTATGTGTTGAGATAAGTGTGCAGGATTAACTACGATGAGAGTAAGACAAGCAGCAAGTGTTGCGCCGGAGTCAAGATCATGATCACGTTGGGAGTTCGAGAGTTCGACGGAAGTTCGGACGGTCGTCGGAGGTTCAGCGAGAACAGATCCGAGAAGTCCAGAAGCTTGCCAAGCGAAGCTCGTCGGAACTAGCCAAGTGGATCGTCGCAAAGTCCAGGAGTATGCCGGATGTCCGCAGAAGGATCACCGAGGGTTTATCGGATGATCGACGGAAGTTGGCCGGAAACTCGCCGGAAGAAGCGATTGACGCATCGGAGCAAAGCTGCAGGAGTTGTCTTAGAGTTAATCGTAGTTAGCACGATGATTAAGCTTGAAAATGGGAGGTGATCCCATTAGCTTAACCTTGGGGCAATTGGGCCCCTGAAAAGATTCAAATTGGGCCGAATGGAGCGAACCATTCGGACCCTGATTGCACCAGGCGGTGCAACCACCTAGGCCAGGAGGTGCAACCGCCTGGGCTACGGGACTGGGCGGTGCAACCGCCCAGGCCATGTCTTCCAGCGGGACTGGGCGGTGCAACCGCCCCAGCCAAGAGGTGCAACTGCCCAGGGCTCAGTCTCCAAGCGAGACTGGGCGGTGCAACCTCCTCTGTCAAGAGGTAGCACTGCCAGAGCTCAAGTTTCGAGCTCTACCAAGAGGTGCAACCACCGAGCTCGGTCTTCGAGCTCTGGCAGAGAGGTGCAACCTCTTTGGACAGGAGATGCATCGCCTGAGCTCGGTCTTCGAGCTCTGGCAGAGAGGTGCAACCACCTCTGGCAGAGAGGTGCATCAGCCTGAGCTCAGTTTCGAGCTCTGCCAGGTGATGCAACCACCAAGCTCAGACTTCGAGCTCTGCCAGGCGATGCAACCACTGAGCTCAGTCTTCGAGCTCTGGCAGAGAGGTGCGATCGCCTGAGCTCAGTCTTCGAGCTCTGCCAGGCGGTGCCACCTCTCCAGTCAAGAGGTGCAACCGCCTGATCCCGGAATTCCGGGATTTGATCGTTTTGAGCTCCAAATTTGAATTGGGTTGGGGCCTATAAATACCCCACCCATTCAACACTGAAAAGATACAGATCCACACCGAATTCTTGATCTTTTCAGTGATTCTAAGAGCTCAAATTTGTGTAAAGTCCTAAAGTTCTCCTCCTTCTGTTCTTTAAGTCTTGAGTTGTAAAGAGAGGAGAGAAAGGATCTGTAAAGGTTGTCTCCTAAGCCTGTCAAAAGGAGAGAAACTGTAAAAGGGCAGTTAGCCTTCGCCCATTGAAGGAAGGCAGCTAGTTGACGTCGGTGACCTCGTCGGAGGAGGAAGCCAAAAGTGGAGTAGGTCAAGACTGACCGAACCACTCTAAATCTCTGGTTTGCTTTTACCTTGAGCACTTTATCATTACTGCAAACCTCCTACATTGCTACTGCCCTCTGCGCCTTTACGAACGAGTTTCTAAGCTCTGATCTTTCAGAATCTGCATTCAAACGTAAATCGTGTTTTCGTACGATCTTCACACTACAGTTTACGCTTACATTCGGATTCCATTTATAACTGCAAACTGCTTTCTATGTAAAACGCTTTTCAAGGTTCAAAACTGCTTTTAGACGCAAAACTACATTTAGACGTAAAATTACGTTTAGACGTAAAACTGCGTTTAGACGCAAAACTGCGTTTAGACGTAAAACTGCGTTTAGACGTAAAACTGCGTTTAGACGTAAAACTGCGTTTAGACGTAAAACAGCGTTTAGACACAAAACTGCGTTTAGACGTAAAACTACGTTTAGACGTAAAACTGCGTTTAGACGTAAAACTGCGTTTGGACGTAAAACTGAGTTTAGACGCAAACTGCGCATAGACGCAAACTGCGCTTAGACGCAAACTGTGCTTAGACGCAAACTGTGTTTAGACGCAAACTGCGCTTAGACGCAAAACTGCGCTTAGACGCAAACTGCACTGTGATTCTGCTTTTATATCGAAATCGTTTTTTATCGGACGAACGCAGCTTTCGTTTTTAAATTACTGTAAGATTTCCGCTGCACTAATTCACCCCCCCCCCCCTCTTAGTGCTCTCGATCCTAACAGAGGTCACCGACGTCAACTAGAGGCCTTCCTTCAATAGGCGAAGGCCAACCACCCTTTTACAGTTTCACTCCTTTTGACTGGCTTAGGAGACAACCCATACAGAATTATCTCTCCTCTCTTTACAGCTCAGAACTAGGAAGAAAAGAGGGAGAAGAACTTTTGGCCTTTACAATAATTTTGAGCTCTAAAAATCACAGAACAAGATCAAGATTTCGGTGTGTGTTTCGTGCCCTTTCAGTGCTGAATGGGTGGGGTATTTATAGGCCCCAACCCAGTTCAAATTTGGAGCTCAAAACTATCAATTCCCGGAATTCCGGGATCAGGCGATTGCACCTCCTGATTAGAGTGGTTGCACCGCCTGGCAGAGCTCGAAGACTGAGCCTCTGGGCGGTGCTACCTCCTATCAGGGGAGGTTGCACTGCCTAGTCTCACTCGGAGATTGAGCCCAGGCGGTGCGACTGAGCTCAGGCGGTGCAACCTCATGACTGAGGCGGTGCCACCTCCTGTCAGGGTAGGTTGCACCGCCTAGTCTCGCTCGGAGACTAAGCCCAAGCGGTGCCACCGCCTGGCTGGAGCGGTTGCACCTCCCAGTCTCGCTCGGAGACTGAGCCCAGGCGGTGCAACCTTCTGCCTTGGGCGGTTCAACCGCTTGGCAGGGATCAGGGTCCGAATGGGTTGATCCATTCGGCCCAATTTGGGTTTTTCAGGGGCCCAATTGCCCCAAGATTAAGTTAATGGGATCACCTCCCAATTCCAACTTAATCATTGTACTAACTACGATATTCCCTAAGACATTTACTGCAACTTGCTCCGGTGCGTCAATCGCTTCTTCCGGCGAGCTTTCGGCGAACTTCCGTCGATCATCCGATGAACCCTCGGTGATGCTCCTGCGGACTTCCAGCAAACTCTTGGACTTGCGACGATCCACTTAGCGAGTTCTGACGAGCTTCTTTGGCAAGCTCATGGACTTCTCGGATTTGTTCCCGCAGAACCTCCGACGACTATCCGAACTTCCGTCGAACTCTCGTACTCCTAACGTGATCATTATCTTGACTCCGGCGCAACTCCTGTTGCATATCTTATTTTCATCGTAGTTAATCCTGCACACTTAAAACAAAACTTCGATCGAGACAATTAATCCTAAGCAATTAACCAAGTTTTCCGGCATGTCATTGGTCCCTCGACGCTTCGTTTGATTCTTCGGCGCATCGTCCTCTCCTGCAGCCTATTGCCCAATCGGCCAATTGACTCCGCAACTCCGATATCCTTGGCACAATACCTGCTCTTCTTGGCCCGATGCCCGAGTCAACGGCCCGAAGCCTTCAGTCGATACGTCGACCGATCCACCGGCCCGACGTCCAATCTTTTGACATGTTCCTCTGACACAACATGATTTTCCTGCTTTAATTGTCTCATCCTGATCGAAGCATCCTGTGTCACTCAAAACGCAGATTAAATCATAAACATATATCAAGTAGTTTCATCATCAAAATACGAGATTCAACAATCTCCCCCTTTTTGATGTTGACAACCACTTGATGACGGAGTTAAACTTAACTCCTAGAGTTTAAACAAACTCCCCCTATCAATATGTCATATTGATAGAATCTTGAATTCAAACTGAATTCAAGTCATTGCGATATTCATCATGAATACTTGCAACACATCATCATGAACTTATGCATAAACTTATGCATAACATGTCATGTCATCACCATACTTCTCCCCCTTTGTCATCAACAAAAAGGAGAAGTATCACAATCAAGTGTTTGTGATATTGGTTCAACTCATTGCATGAAAAACATAATATCAAGTTTTATCATCATGCAATTTTGAAGCCAGAGAATTTAGCAAATGTTACATCATGCTTAGAACATTCAAGCTATCAAGTTTTAGATATGCAAGTTTTACAGCATACAAGATAGCACTTTTAGGATATGCAAGCTAGCAATGTTACAACATTTTAGAACTTGCAAGCTAGCAATTAAGAGATGTTCAAGAAGGCAACTCTTGAAATATGCAAGTTGCAAGCTAGCAAATTTTTGCTTCCTTTACAATGTTTGAGCTTGCAATTTTGCTTCCATTGCAAGGTGCAAGATGGCTTTCTTGTGTAAGCTTATGATTCTTGCTTCCTATTGCAATGTGCAAGTTGCAAGTTTTGCTTCTTGAGATAGGCAAGATAGCACTTTTGCAATTTTTGTTTGGCAAGCTTGTTATGTTCATGATAATAAGCTCTTTCTTCTCTTTTGAGAAGTGTCATTTTTGCTTTCTTTGCAAAGTGCAAGCTAGCAAAATGGCAAACTAGCAAGAGATAATGTTTTACATGAGGTAAGCAACAATTTGGCAAGTGTTACATTTGCATCTTGTCTTTAGAGGAGTGTAATTTTTGCTTTCATTTTGAATTGTATAAGCTAGCTACTTTGCCTCTTTTCATGATGTGCACGCTAGAAATTCTTGCTCCCCCTTTGTCATTGTCAAAAAGAAGGGAGGACCTTTTTTTTAATTTTCAAATTATAACAAAGGTAAGTATCAATTTTATTTGTGCATCATTATATATTCAAATTAAAACATATACAATTTCAAAAACCTTATTTTTCATGCACGATACCGAAAAATAAATCAATCATCATTAATGGGTATATCATACATGATACTCTAACATTAAAATTTTTAAGCATTTATCAACATGTTGATCATGATACCAAACATTCATCATTTAAAGCATTCATGATACATATCATATGCAATACATCATGTACATTATTGTCATAAGTATTGCATGCATCATTTCAAATTCATGAATATTTCATCATTGCATGCATCATGCCAAATCATAAAATATACAATCATCATTAATGCATGATTGCTAATCATCATTTATTTTGCAACATGATGGTACCAAATTTGTCAAATTACATCCTACCTTACATGATCGAAACTTCTTATTTGTAGACATCAAAACAAATTAATGAATATTTCATGTATTCTTCTCATCACATAAGGAATATCAAGAAGAATTATTACGTGATGAGATAAACATTTCATGAATACAAGGAATTGCATAAAAATCTTATCATAAGTGTTTCATGTATTCATATTATCACATGAAGCATACAAGACAACAATGCAAAGACATTATGTCATGAAGAATATGAATGTGAAAATTCAACAAAGATCACATGATACAATCGCAAAGCATGATATAATTATGCGATATGAGATGATAATTTATCATATCAATGAAGGATATCAATGAGGATCAATTGTTAGGATCAATTCGTGAATACCAAAGATATGATTCATGGTTCATTAAAATTTTTCTGAACAAGTTCACGATCAAGATTTATATAATTCATAATAATGCAAATTGATGTACAATCATCACACAAGACATACAAGGCAAAAAAATATTGTTATTTCTATATTATGAAATATATGATATCAAGGCTCATGATTCATTTGAAAAGATATAGCACAAAGAGCAACTTTGTTGAATCTCGTATTTTGATGATGAAACTACTTGATATATGTTTATGATTTAATCTGCGTTTTGAGTGACGCAGGATGCTTCGATCAGGATGAGACAATTAAAGTAGGAAAATCATGTTGTGCCGAAGGAACATGTCAGAAGATTGGACGTCGGGCCGGTGGATCGGTCGACGTATCGACAGAAGGCTTCGGGCCGTGGATTCGGGCATCGGGCCAAGAAGAGCGGGTATTGTGCCAAGGATATCGGAGTTGCGGAGTCAACTGGCCGATTGGGCAATAGGCTGCAGGAGAGGACGATGCGCCGAAGAATCGGACGAAGCGTCGAGAGACCAATGACATGTCGGACAACTTGGTTAATTGCTTAGGATTAATTGTCTCGATCGAAGTTTTGTTTTGTTATGCAGGATTAACTACGATGAGAGTAAGACAAGCAGCAGGTGTTGCGCCGGAGTCAAGATCATGATCACGTTGGGAGTTCGAGAGTTCAACGGAAGTTCGGACGGTCGTCGGAGGTTCAGCGAGAACAGATCCGAGAAGTCCAGAAGCTTGCCAAGCGAAGCTCGTCGGAACTCGCCAAGTGGATCGTCGCAAAGTCCAGGAGTATGCCGGATGTCCGCAGAAGGATCACCGAGGGTTTATCGGATGATCGACGGAAGTTGGCCGGAAACTCGCCGGAAGAAGCGATTGACGCATCGGAGCAAAGCTGCAGAAGTTGTCTTAGAGTTAATCGTAGTTAGCATGATGATTAAGCATGAAAATGGGAGGTGATCCCATTAGCTTAATCTTGGGGCAATTGGGCCCCTGAAAAGATTCAAATTGGGCCGAATGGAGCGAACCATTCGGACCCTGATTGCACCAGGAGGTGCAACCGCCCCAGCCAGGAGGTGCAACCGCCAGGGCTGTGAGGTTGGGAGGTGCAACCACCCCAGCCAGGAGGTGCAACCGCCAGGGCTGTGAGGTTGGGAGGTGCAACCGCCCCAGCCAGGAGGTGCAACCGCCAGGGCTGCGAGGCTGGGAGGTGCAACCGCCCCAGCCAAGAGGTGCAACCGCCCAGAGCTCAGTCTTCGAGCTAGACTGGGCGGTGCAACCTCCTCTGTCAAGAGGTTGCACCGCCAGAGCTCAAGTTTCGAGCTCCGCCGGGCGATGCAACCACCGAGCTCAGTCTTCGAGCTCAGGTAGAGAGGTGCATCAGCCTGAGCTCAGTCTCGAGCTCTGCCAGGTGATGCAACCACCGAGCTCAGTCTTCGAACTCTGGCAGAGAGGTGCATCAGCCTGAGCTCAGTTTCGAGCTCTGCCAGGTGATGCAACCACCGAGCTCAGACTTCGAGCTCTGCCAGGCGGTGCAACCACCGAGCTCAGTCTTCGAGCTCTGCCAGGTGATGCAACCATCGAGCTCAGTCTTCGAGCTCTGGCAGAGAGGAGCAATCGCCTGAGCTCAGTCTTCGAGCTCTGCCAGGCGGTGCCACCTCTCCAGTCAAGAGGTGCAACCGCCTGATCCCAGAATTCTGGGATTTGATCGATTTGATCGTTTTGAGCTCGAATTTTGAATTGGGTTGGGGCCTATAAATACCCCACCCATTCAGCACTGAAAAGCAAGAACTTACCCGAAATCTTGATCTTTTCAGTGGTTCTTAGAGCTCAAAACTGCTGGTTTTCCTCCTCCTTCTGTTCTTCAAGTTTGAGTTGTAAAGAGAGGAGAGAAAACATCTGAAAGGGTTGTCTCCTAAGCCCGTCAAAAGGAGTGAATCTGTAAGAGGGTAGTTGGCCTTCGCCTATTGAAGGAAGGCCCCTAGTTGACGTCGGCAACCTCGTCGGTGGAGGAAGCCAAAAGTGGAGTAGGTCAAGGCTGACCGAACCACTCTAAATCTCTAGTTTGCGTTTATTTTTTAGCACTCTATCATTACTGCAAACCTCCTTCATTACTACTGCTCTCTACGCTTTCATGAACAAGTTCTAAGTGTTGTTCTTCCGAATCTGCATTCAGACGTAAATTCGTATTTTCATACATTACAGTTTACGTTTGATTCTGCAGAACTGTCTTCCGTGCTTTTACGAACGAGCTTCTTTGCAGTACACACTTACATTTTGATCCTATTGATAACTGCAAACTGTCCTCTACAATTTTACGAACGAGTTTCAACATTTAGACGTAAAACTGCATTCAGACGTAAATCGGCTTTCCTCGCACAATCATCAGATCTCAGTTCATGTTTACATCTTGATTTCAACTGCATACTGCCTGCTACGAGTATACAAACGAGTTTCAAAGTTTAGACGTAAATCTGCGTCTAGACGTAAAACTGCGTTTGGACGTAAATCTGCGTTTAAACGTAAATCTGCGTTTAGACGTAAATCTGCGTTTAGACATAAAACTGCGTTTAGACGTAAATCTGCGTTTAGACGTAAAACTGCGTTTAGACGTAAATCTGAGTTTAGACGTAAATCTGAGTTTAGACGTAAATCTGCGTTTAGACGTAAAACTGCGTTTAGACGTAAAACTGCGTTTAGACGTAAATCTGCACTTAGACGCAAAACTGCGCTTAGACGCAAACTGCGCTTAGACGCAAACTGCGCTTAGACGCAATCTGCGCTTAGACGCAAACTGCGCTTTCATACAAACTGAGAATTAGCTTTTGCATTATAATAGTTTTTATTGAACGAACGCAGCTTTTGGTTTTTAATCGCTGTAAGATTTCCGCTGCACTAATTCACCCCCCCCCCTCTTAGTGCTCTCGATCCTAACAATTGGTATCAGAGCGGGGTATTTCTCATTTCGGATTTACCCCCGAGAGAAATGGCTCTTCAAGAAGGCTTTTCGGTCTTTCGTCCACCGTTCTTTAACGGATTGGACTATACTTATTGGAAAACTCGAATGAGAGTTTTCTTGATTTCTCTAAATCTGGATTTATGGAATATCGTTGAAAACAGCTTTCAACTTCCCTCTAAACCGACGAACGAATGGTCGGATTTGGAGAAGAAGTATTTCTCTTTAAACGCAAAGGCTATGAATGCCTTATTTTGCGCTTTGGACAAAAATGAGTTCAATCGGATTTCTACGTGCGAAACAGCTTTTGACATTTGGCGAACACTTGAAATCACGCACGAGGGAACTAGTAGTGTCAAAGACTCGAAAGTTAACTTTTTATTGCATGATTTCGAGCTTTTTCGAATGCAACCAAGCGAGACTATAGGCGACATGTACACCCGTTTCACGGATGTCGTCAATAGTTTAAGAGCTCTTGGAAAATGTTTTTCGGACTTTGAACTCGTAAACAAGATTTTGCGTTCTCTTTCTAAGAAGTGGGATTCAAAAGTAACTGCAATACAAGAAGCTAAAAACCTAAACAACTTACCACTTGAAGAACTAATTGGTTCATTGATGACATATGAAATGGTGTACAATGCACATGATGAACATGTTGAACTCTGGACAAATGAATGCCACTTGAGCGATGACTGAAGTGATGAGGACAATGATGAACAAAACAACCTTCCAAAGAACAGGAAGGATTTGGGACATAGAACATTTGAAGACCACTCGAGCATAAGCTCAAGTGATGGTGAACTTAAACTACAAATGAAACGAAAATTAAAAAGCAAAAAGAATCAAACTACTTGCTTTAAACGCAAGAAGAAGAACAAAAATTGGGATGAATCGAGCTCCTCCGAAGAAGAGAAAGTCAACAAAAGCAAGGCGGCAAACTACGCCTTAACAGCCTACAATGATGAGGTAATTGAAATCCCCCTAATTTACTTCGAAATTACATGATGCTTTTCATGATGCATTTTTCTTTTTCTTTAAATTTTCTTGAAAATTATATTTTTAAGAATTTAATAATGAAAATGCAAAAATATGATCATGCTTGTAATCTTGAAAATGATAATGAAAATTGCATGTCTTATGTTAATGCAAGATAGAAATCTAATGATTTTACACCTAGTGAGATTAATCTTATTTATGTGCTTGAGAAGCAAGAATGTATATTTTGATGATTTTCATATTGCTTTTCAATGACGATACATGGCTTTTGTCTGGAAGGCTTGATATTTTTCATTGTCTTTGTTTATTAAATATAATGTATGGTTTTGACATAAAAATAAAGATTTGAGCATGCTATTATAAAGTCAATCATAAATTAAAACTAAAGAAGTTTTAGGCATTTATAAGAATCATTCAAAATTATGTTCAATGAAACCTTGCTTAATGTTGCAATGAAAATATTAAAGTTATACTTGATGATTTCAGATTTGACAAATGCTACACTTTAAATATGAATCATTCTTCAATCAGATTAAATGCTTCAATCATTTTCTATCTCTAAGAGTTCTCGATTTTGGTGAAATACAAGTGATAAATTCATTTATGATATCTTGTAAATCACTTGAATTATGAATGAGTTTTTCTTTTTTATGATGTGTTAAAAGAATCACTTAAAAAGAAAATGTTTTTCCCATTTTATCGAGATTAATGATTTCATGATATTATGTGAATCTCGAAACTGATTTTGATGAAATAGTAATAACGTTATTCATGTTATGAATCTTAAAAATGATAATATGCTTCATGTGATAATATGAATACATGAAACACTTATGATATTCTGTGTATTCATAAAATATTTATCTCATCATCCAATAACTCTTCTTGATATTCCTTATGAGATTAAATGAAATAATGCATGAAATACAAATGAGGAGTTAATGATCATGCATAATAGGATGTAATGAATTCTAGATACCATCGTTTGAATATCTATGATCATGCTGCCAAAATGATATATCATGAATGCTTGAATATCATGTTTGATATGCTCATGATGATGATTGATTTTTCAGTATCATGCATAAATTTTTTGAAATGTAATGTTAATGAATTTGTGCATTGAAACTATAATGATGCACAAATAAGAATGATTACTTACCTTTGTCATGATTTAGAAATTGATGTAAAGGGTTTTTCCCTTGTTGACAATGACAAAGGGGGAGATAGCTAGTTTGCACAAGTCAAGAAGATGCAAAAACTTGATTGCTAGCTTGCCTATCGTAAGTAGCAAAGATTGCTAACTTGCTTATTTCAAGAAGCAAAAGTTGTCTTCTTGAACATCACCATCTTGAATATCTCAAGAAGTAAGACTTGCAACTTGCACATTACAATAGGAAGCAATAATCATGAGCCTACACAAGAAAGTTATCTTGCATTTGCTTTCGAAGTTTTTTTACTAGCTTGTATATTGTGAAACTTGTACATCGTAAAAATTGCTAGTTTGTTGGTCTAAAGAGAAGCAAAAAGTTGCTATCTCAAAAGAAGCAAATATGCTATCTTGCCTATCTCAAGAGGCAAAAATGCTAACTTGCGCATCTAGCAAAGTGAGCAAAATTTTCAAGAAGCAAGAGTTGCCTTCTTGAACATCTCTAATTTGCTAGCTTGCATGATATAGAACTTGCTATCTTGAACATTATCAAAAGTGCTATCTTATATGTTATAAAACTTGAATATCTAAAACTTGATAGCATGAATGTTCTAAGCATGATATAACACTTGCTAAATCTTCTAGCTCCAAGATTGCATGATGATAAAACTTGATACTATGTTTTTAATGCAAAGAGTAGAACCAATATCACACACAAACACTTGATTGTGATACTTCTCCTTTTTGTTGACGACAAAGGG
Source organism: Musa acuminata AAA Group (assembly GCF_036884655.1). Lineage (NCBI taxonomy): Eukaryota > Viridiplantae > Streptophyta > Magnoliopsida > Zingiberales > Musaceae > Musa > Musa acuminata. The sequence goes on along the minus strand of NC_088346.1, from coordinate 19,258,441 downwards.
GGAGAAGTATGTTGATGAAAGTATGTTGATGACATGACATGTGATGCATAAGTTTATGCATATGTTCATGTTGACGTGTTGCAAGTATTCATGATGAATATTGCAATGACTTGAATTCAGTTTGAATTCAAGGTTCTATCAATATGGCATATTGATAGGGGGAGTTTGTTTAAACTCCGGGAGTTAAGTTTAACTCCGTCATCAAGTGGTTGTCATCATCAAAAAGGGGGAGATTGTTGAATCTCGTATTTTGATGATGAAACTACTTGATATATGTTTATGATTTAATCTGCGTTTTGAGTGACGCAGGATGCTTCGATCAGGATGAGACAATTAAAGTAGGAAAATCATGTTGTGCCGAAGGAACATGTCAGAAGATTGGACGTCGGGCCGGTGGATCGGTCGACGTATCGACAGAAGGCTTCGGGCCGTGGATTCGGGCATCGGGCCAAGAAGAGCGGGTATTGTGCCAAGGATATCGGAGTTGCGGAGTCAACTGGCCGATTGGGCAATAGGCTGCAGGAGAGGACGATGCGCCGAAGAATCGGACGAAGCGTCGAGAGACCAATGACATGTCGGACAACTTGGTTAATTGCTTAGGATTAATTGTCTCGATCGAAGTTTTGTTTTTTTGTGTAGGATTAACTACGATGAGAGTAAGACAAGCAGCAGGTGTTGCGCCGGAGTCAAGATCATGATCACGTTGGGAGTTCGAGAGTTCAACGGAAGTTCGGACGGTCGTCGGAGGTTCAGCGAGAACAGATCCGAGAAGTCCAGAAGCTTGCCAAGCGAAGCTCGTCGGAACTCGCCAAGTGGATCGTCGCAAAGTCTAGGAGTATGCCGGATGTCCGCAGAAGGATCACCGAGGGTTTATCGGATGATCGACGGAAGTTGGCCGGAAACTCGCCGGAAGAAGCGATTGACGCATCGGAGCAAAGCTGCAGAAGTTGTCTTAGAGTTAATCGTAGTTAGCATGATGATTAAGCATGAAAATGGGAGGTGATCCCATTAGCTTAATCTTGGGGCAATTGGGCCCCTGAAAAGATTCAAATTGGGCCGAATGGAGCGAACCATTCGGACCCTGATTGCACCAGGAGGTGCAACCGCCCCAGCCAGGAGGTGCAACCGCTAGGGCTGTGAGGTTGGGAGGTGCAACCGCCCCAGCCAGGAGGTGCAACCGCCAGGGCTGTGAGGTTGGGAGGTGCAACCGCCCCAGCCAAGAGGTGCAACCGCCAGGGCTGCGAGGCTGGGAGGTGCAACCGCCCCAGCCAAGAGGTGCAACCGCCCAGAGCTCAGTCTTCGAGCTAGACTGGGCGGTGCAACCTCCTTTGTCAAGAGGTTGCACCGCCAGAGCTCAAGTTTCGAGCTCTGCCAGGCGATGCAACCACCGAGCTCAGTCTTTGAGCTCAGGCAGAGAGGTGCATCAGCCTGAGCTCAGTCTCGAGCTCTGCCAGGTGATGCAACCACCGAGCTCAGTCTTCGAGCTCTGGCAGAGAGGTGCATCAGCCTGAGCTCAGTTTCGAGCTCTGCCAGGTGATGCAACCACCGAGCTCAGACTTCGAGCTCTGCCAGGCGGTGCAACCACCGAGCTCAGTCTTCGAGCTCTGCCAGGTGATGCAACCATCGAGCTCAGTCTTCGAGCTCTGGCAGAGAGGAGCATCGCCTGAGCTCAGTCTTCGAGCTCTGCCAGGCGGTGCCACCTCTCCAGTCAAGAGGTGCAACCGCCTGATCCCAGAATTCTGGGATTTGATCGATTTGATCGTTTTGAGCTCGAATTTTGATTTGGGTTGGGGCCTATAAATACCCCACCCATTCAGAACTGAAAAGCAAGAACTTACCCGAAATCTTGATCTTTTCAGTGGTTCTTAGAGCTCAAAACTGCTAGTTTTCCTCCTCCTTCTGTTCTTCAAGTTTGAGTTGTAAAGAGAGGAGAGAAAACATCTGAAAGGGTTGTCTCCTAAGCCCGTCAAAAGGAGTGAATCTGTAAGAGGGTAGTTGGCCTTCGCCTATTGAAGGAAGGCCCCTAGTTGACGTCGGCAACCTCGTCGGTGGAGGAAGCCAAAAGTGGAGTAGGTCAAGGCTGACCGAACCACTCTAAATCTCTAGTTTGCGTTTATTTTTTAGCACTCTATCATTACTGCAAACCTCCTTCATTACTACTGCTCTCTGCGCTTTCATGAACAAGTTCTAAGTGCTGTTCTTCCGAATCTGCATTCAGACGTAAATTCGTATTTTCATACATTACAGTTTACGTTTGATTCTGCAGAACTGTCTTCCGTGCTTTTACGAACGAGCTTCTTTGCAGTACACACTTACATTTTGATCCTATTGATAACTGCAAACTGTCCTCTACAATTCTACGAACGAGTTTCAACATTTAGACGTAAAACTGCATTCAGACGTAAATCGGCTTTCCTCGCACAATCATCAGATCTCAGTTCATGTTTACATCTTGATTTCAACTGCATACTGCCTGCTGCGAGTATACAAACGAGTTTCAAAGTTTAGACGTAAATCTGCGTCTAGACGTAAAACTGCGTTTGGACGTAAATCTGCGTTTAAACGTAAATCTGCGTTTAGACGTAAATCTGCGTTTAGACGTAAAACTACGTTTAGACGTAAATCTGAGTTTAGACGTAAATCTGAGTTTAGACGTAAATCTGCGTTTAGACGTAAAACTACGTTTAGACGTAAAACTGCGTTTAGACGTAAATCTGCACTTAGACGCAAAACTGCGCTTAGACGCAAACTGCGCTTAGACGCAATCTGCGCTTAGACGCAAACTGCGCTTTCATACAAACTGAGAATTAGCTTTTGCATCATAATAGTTTTTATTGAACGAACGCAGCTTTTGGTTTTTAATCGCTGTAAGATTTCCGCTGCACTAATTCACCCCCCCCTCTTAGTGCTCTCGATCCTAACAAACTTGAAACATTCTTATCAAGATCACATTTTAAAATATTCCAAGTATCAAGATATCAATATGACACTTCATTGAATTCTGAGAAATCAAAAGACAAGTTACACTTCATTTGAAGAATTTCTTTTTGATAAATGTAGGGAGCATAATGAACGATCTTGATTTATAAAGACCTTCATGTTATAATTATCAAGATCATGATTTTAATAATTATTTTCTTCAGCAAAGAATCACAAAAGCACTTTATTTTTGCATAAGAAATCTCATTGTATTATGATTTATAAATTCTCTCTACACATGAATCATAGGAGATATGTATGTGAAACAAATCTTTGCAAGTAAAAACACTATCATTCATATTTCAAGATGAAATTTATAAGCAGGAATCATTTCATCAAATCCATTTCAGAAAAATATTTTTCATGTAATAAGTGTATGTGAAAATCCGATTGTTAGGATACCAATTGTTAAGCGAATCCGAAAATGAAATTAACACTTTCATGCATTCGGACACATTTTTGCCATAGTTTTTCAAATACACTCATGAAAATAACACATGCTTATCATCAGCTTAAAATCTCATGCATAAAATTGTAAATCAAAATATTTAATTTCATCATTATGCATTTCTTCAAATCAAACATGATTTTTTTTTAATCAAAATCGAGAAATAGCAATGGAAATCAACGTAATACACATTATTACTTCTTAACCATGATTTCATATTTTTAATCAAGATCATTTTATTTGCAATATTATCATTTTTGAAATTACTTAGCATGATCATAATTTTTTTTTTTTAACATGTAATTAATTCTAAACTAAAAGAGAAAATACATCATGAAAGCATCAAGTAATTTCAAAATAAATTAGGGGGATTTCGATTACCTCATCATTGAAAGCGATTAAGGCGTAGTTTGCCACCTTGCCTTTCTTGATTTTCTCATCGTCTTCGGAGGAGCTCGATTCATCCCACTTTGTGTTCTTCTTCTTTGGCCTCTTCCTTCGTTCAAGTTTATTGTTTATTTTAGATTTTTGTTTAATAAACTTATTAAGATTTAGTGTTCGAAGTTCAAGTTCATCATTATCCTCATCACGTGAGTCATCGCTCAAGTGGTATTCATTTGTCCGGAGTTTCAAATCCTTCCTATTCTTTGGAAGGTGATTTTGTTCATCATGTGCATTGTGCACCATTTCATATGTCATCAATGAACCAATTAGTTCTTCAAGTGATAAGTTGTTTAGGTTTTTAGCTTCTTGTATTGCAGTTACTTTTGAATCCCACTTCTTAGAAAGAGAATGCAAAATCTTGTTTATGAGTTCAAAATCCGAAAAACATTTTCCAAGAGCTCTTAAACTATTGACGACATCCGTGAAACGGGTGTACATGTCGCCTATAGTCTCGCTTGGTTGCATTAAAAAAAGCTCAAAATCATGCAATAAAATGTTAACTTTCGAGTCTTTGACTCTACTAGTTCTCTCGTGCATGATTTCAAGTGTTCGCCAAATGTCAAAAGTCATTTCGCACGTAGAAATCCGATTGAACTCATTTTTGTCCAAAGCACAAAATAAGGCATTCATAGCCTTTGCGTTTAAAGAAAAATACTTCTTCTCCAAATCCGAGCATTCGTTCATCGGTTTAGAGGGAAGTTGAAAACCGTTTTCAACGATATTCTATAAATCCAAATTCATAGAATTCAAGAAAACTCAAATTCGAGTTTTCCAATAAGTATAGTCCAATCCATTAAACAACAGTGGACGAATGACCGATAAGCCCTATTGAAAGCAATGAAGAGCCATTTCTCTCGGGTGTCAATCCGAAATGAGAAATACCGGGCTCTAAAACCAATTGTTAGGATCAAGAGAACTAAGAGGGGGGGGGGTGGTGAATTATTGCAGCGGAAATCTTTCTGCAATTAATAAAAACTACGTTCGAACGATAAAAACGATTTCGGTGTAAAAGCCGATTCTAAGATTATTTTAAATTAAGATCAAGCAAGATGATGTTAAAGTCAATCTATGAAGGCAGTTTGCAGTTATGATGAAAACCAAAATATAAGCGCAAACTGAAATACGACGTTCGTACGAAGAAACTAATTTACATCTAAATGCTGATTCGTAAATCACTTGATTAGGCGAGATGCAGTTTAAGCAAGGATATAAAGGCAGTTTGCAGTTATAATAGAGATCATAATGTAAACGCAAACTGAAATATGATGATCGTACGAAAATAATAGATTTACGTCTAAACGCTGATTCAGAAAGTGCAAAGCTTGAAACCCGATCGTATATGCACACAAAGCAGTAAGCTTAAGAGGAGGTTTGCAATAAAGATAATATGCTCAAAGTAAATGCAAACCGAGATTTAGAGTGGTTCAGTCAATCTTGACCTACTCCACTTTTGGCTTCCTCCACCGACGAGGTCACTGACGTCAACTAGAGGCCTTCCTTCAAAAGGCGAAGGCCAACCACCCTTTTACATTTTCACACCTTTTGACGGGCTTAGGAGACAACCCTTAAAAAATTTTCTCTCCTCTCTTTACAGCTCAGAACTTCGAAGAAAAGAGGGAGAAGAACTTTTAGCCTTTACAATAATTTTGAGATCTAAAAATCACAGAACAAGATCAAGATTTTGGTGTGTGTTCTGTGCCCTTTCAGTACTGAATGGGTGGGGTATTTATAGGCCCCAACCCAGTTCAAATATGGAGCTCAAAATTGTCAATTCCCAGAATTCCGGGATCAAGCGGTTGCACCTCCTGACTAGAGCGGTTGCACCGCTTGGCCGAGCTCGAAGACTGAGCCTCTGGGTGGTGCTACCTCCTGTCAAGGGCAGTTGCACCTCCTGCCAGAGCTCGAAGACTGAGCTCAGGCGGTGCAACCTCCTGACTGAGGCGGTTGCACCGCTCAGCCAGTGCTCGGAGACCGAGCCCAGGCGGTGCCACCTCCTGTCAGGGGAGGTTGCATCGCCCAGTCTCGCTCGGAGACTGAGCCCAAGCGGTGCCACCGCCTGGCTGGAGTGGTTGCACCTCCCAATCTCACTCGGAGACTGAGCCCAAGCGGTGCAACCTCCTGCCTTGGGCGGTTCAACCGCCTAGCAGGGATCAGGGTCCGAATGGGTTGATCCATTCGGCCCAATTTGGGTTTTTCAGGGGCCCAATTGCCCCAAGATTAAGTTAATGGGATCACCTCCCATTTCTAACTTAATCGTTATGCTAACTATGATATTCCCTTAGACATTTACTGCAACTTGCTCCGGTGTGTCCATCGCTTCTTCCGGCGAGCTTCCGGCGAACTTTCGTCGATCATCCAATGAACCCTCGGTGATGCTCCTGCGGACTTTCGGCAAACTCCTGGACTTGCGACGATCCACTTGGGGAGTTCCGACGAGCTTCTTTGGCAAGCTCATGGACTTCTCGGATTTGTTCCCGTAGAACCTTCGATGACTGTCCGAACTTCCGTCGAACTCTCGAACTCCCAACGTGATCATTGTCTTGACTCCGGCGCAACTCCTGTTGCATATCTTATTTTCATCGTAATTAATCCTGCACACTTAAAACAATAATTCGATCGAGACAATTAATTCTAAGCAATTAACCAAGTTGTCTGGCATGTCATTGGTCCCTTAACGCTTCGTCTGATTCTTCGGCGCATCGTCCTCTCTTGCAGCCTATTGCCCAATTGGCCAGTTGACTCTGCAACTCCGATATCCTTAGCACAATACCTGCTCTTCTTGGCCCGATGCCCGAGTCCACGGCCCGAAGCCTTCTGTCGATACGTCGACCGATCCACCGGCCCGACATCTAATCTTCTGACATGTTCCTCTAGCACAACATGATTTTCCTACTTTAATTGTCTCATCCTGATCGAAGAATCCTGCGTCACTCAAAATACAGATTAAATCATAAACATATATCAAGTAGTTTCATCATCAAAATATGAGATTCAACATCAATTGCTTCTTCTAGCGAACTTCCGGCGAACTTCCAGTGAACATCCAACGAACCCTCAATGATGCTCCGGCGGACTCCCAGCAAGCTCTTGGACTTCACGACGATCTTCTTAGTAAGTTTTGATGAGCTTCTTTGGCAAGCTCCTGGACTTCTCATATTATTCCCGTAGAACTTCCGACGAACGTCCGGACTTTCGACAAACCCTCGAACCCCCAACGTGATCTTGGTCTTGACTCTGGCTCAACACCTGTTGCATGTCTTACTGTCATTATAGTTAATCCTACACACTTTTCTCAACATATAGATTAGATAACTAAATGACAATTGACTTTATCATCAAAATTCGAGATTCAACAACCTCTTAACTTGCTTTACATCCACTGTGCATCTTCCGGACGCTTTCAAGCTATCTTTATGAAAACGCTTTCAAGTTAACCTCTCTCCGAAATGGTTTTCGTCGAAATCGATTTTTATCGTATGAAGGTTTTTTGAACCGATATAATTTTACCACTACACTAATTCACACCCCCCCCCCCCCCTCTTAGTATTGACTTGTTCCTAACAGTTGGTATCAGAGTCTTGTATTTCTCATTTGGTTTAACTCCTAAGAGAAATGATACTTTTTGGCTTTCAAGAGGGACTTTCTCTCATTCGTCCTCCCTTTTTCAATGGGATGGACTACACTTATTGGAAAACTCGAATTAGAGTTGTCATGCTTTCATTGAATCTCGATTTATGGCACATAGTTGAATTTGATTTTCAAAGGTCTTCTCTTCCAATGAACCATTGGAATGATTTGGAGAAGAAGACTTTTTCTCTAAATGCAAAGGCTATGAATATCTTGTTTTGCGCCTTAGATAAAACTAAGTTTAATCGGGTTTATATGTGCGAAACGACTTTTGAAATATGGCACACTCTCAAAATCGCACATGAAGGCACTTGCAAAGTTAAAAATTCAAAAATTCACTTTTTAATGCATGATTTTTAACTTTTTCGAATGAAGCCGAGCGAAACCATTGTTGACATGTATACCCATTTTACGGATGTCGTCAATGGTTTAAAAGCTCTTGATAAAATTTTTTCAAATCTTGAACTTGTGAATAAAGTTTTATGCTCACTCTCTAAAACTTGGGATTCGAAAATAACAACTATACAAGAATTAAAAAATTTGAATACTTTTTTGATCGAAGAACTTATCGGGTTTCTAATGACCTATCAAATAACGTGTAATGCACGTAAAGAACTTGAGAATCACCTTCCAAAGAACATGAAAGATTTTGGACTAAGAATAATTGAAGACCACTCGAGCATAAGCTCAATTGATGGTGAACTTGAACTCATCACTATAAAATTTAAAAAAATTCATGAAACGAAAATTAAAGGACAAAAAGAACGCAACTACTTATTTCATACTACTTTGATGATCGAAATGCCACTTACTTTGATGATCGCAAGTCCTTGATATGTTTAACTATCGGTATCTATGACTTGATGTATTATTTAGTAAGCATTCACAGAGTTAGAAATATTAATTTGTCCGAATATATGAATTAATATTGATTTGTTAGAAATATTGATTTGTCCTTGATATGTTAAACTTCATTTTCGAACTTTCTTGATTCTTTGATCACTCACTTAAATTCAATGCTGAAAATTTCATGATACGAATTTTACATAATGATAAGATTGTGTGCCACAATAATATGTTTACCTTAATGATTGAAAATTTTGTGCCTTGATGCTAAAAGTTTTCATAAATGACGAACATGTTTACCTTCATGATTGTGATTGAAAAGCTATGATAAAATATTATCCGAATGCATGAATTTGTGAAACTTTATTTATGGACTTTCTTGATCAATCACTTAAATTATGTGCTGTACATGATTGTGTGCTTCAAAATAATGTTTACATTGATGTTGGAAATTTTGTGCCTTGGTACTAAAAGTTTCTATGATGATGAGCATGTTATACTCTCATGATTGTGATTTGAGAAGTTTTAATCAGATTCTCAATCTTTGAGCACTACAAAGCACTAATGATTTTATCTTCAATAATTGTGATTGAAAAGCTATGACAAAGCATTTTCCGAATGCATGATTTTATTGTATTTCTCTTCTAGACTTAAAGTATTTCTTGAATAAAGCTTTCATGAGCCTATGCCATATCAAATTTATTTCATATCCATGCTCCATCACTAAATGATTTTTGATACATGGAATTAATTGACAAATGCATCTCTCAAATTTATCTTTTTTGAATTTTGATTGAGAAATATATTTGATGTAATGATTCTTTCATATGAATTCCTTCTTGATGAAGGAAGAGTTTTTTTTAGATAAACACTTGCAAGGATTTAATTTCATATGTATATTTTGATCCTTATGAAAAATGAAGCATGATTTTATCATTTTTAATGAAAAATGAAATGAAGCTCTCTTATTGTTTTTAACTTCATTCAAAGTTGGTTTTCAATGGCTTTTTCTCCTTACTTTCCTTCGTCATGTAAAGCGTTAAAGATAAATAAAAAGGAAGAAGTAATGAAAGCTATCTCTTTAATGAACTTTTGAATGATACCATATCATGAATGCTTGAAATATGATTGATATGATTTTTTGTGTAACATGAATTTTTACCACACTTATTATTGAATCGCTCTCCTTTTTGTTGATGACAAAGTGGGAGAAATTTGTGGTAAATTGATGATAGAATGAATTGCTATACACTTGAAATGTTTACATTATGATAAGATATCTAGAGCTTAACTTGCAATTTTACAAAGTTGATATCTTGCCATATGATGAAATTACTATGATTTCTATCCTTCATATTTGAAATATAAGACATGAAAATAGATGTCATGCCTTGATATCATTTTTAGAAAGTTACATCATAATAGGAATCATGATGGGGGTATTGATAAGTTTAAATGAACTTAACTTATCAATATGTCTCTTGAATTCAAAGGCTTTGAATTCAAGAAAGACTTTTCTCAAATATGGCATATAGATAGGGGGAGTTAAGGTTAACTGCGTTATCAATTGATTGTCATCATCAAAAAGGGGATATTATTGAATCTCGGATTTTAATGATGAAGTCAATTGTCATTTGTTTATCTAATCTATATGTTGAGAAAAGTATGTAGGATTAACTATGATGGTAGTAAGACATGCAATAGGTGTTGAGCCGGAGTAAAAAATTGAGATCACGTTGGGAGTTCGAGAGTTCGTCGGAAGTCCGGACGTTTATTGAAAGTTTTGTGGGAACCATCCAAGAAGTCTAGGAGCTTGCCAAAGAAGCTCATCGAAACTCACCAAGAAGATCATCGCGAAGTCCAGGAGCTTACCGGGAGTCCTCCGGAGCATCATCGAGGGTTCGTCAGATGTTCGCCGGAAGTTCACTGAAGTTCACCGGAAGAAGAGATTAACGCAACGAAACATGAATTGCAGTAATGATATCTTAATTATCGTAGTTAGATTGTAGATTCAGTTAGTATTGGGAGATGATTCCACTAACTTAATCAAGGGCCAACTGGGCTCTTAACAAACCCAAATTGGGTCGAATGGAACAGCCCATTCAGAACCAAAATTCCTGGCCGGCGGTGGCACTGCCTTGGAGACTTGGTCTCCCAAGGATTTTAGGCGATAGTACCGCCCCTGTTAGGCGGTGGTATCGCCGGTAGTTATTGCTGCCAATGGTGGTATCGCCCTTGTCAGGCAGTGGTACCACTTGAGCTTAGTCTTCGAGCGCTGTCAGGTAGTAGTACCACCCAGACTGAGCGGTAATACCGCTCAGTGACAGATGACAGGCGATAGTACCACCCGGTTATGACGGTGGTACCGCTAGGACCCCGAAAATCTGGGAATGGATACTTTTAGGCTCCATTTTTAAACTCAATGGGGCCTATATAAACCTCACCCTTAGGGTTGTCTCCTAATCCCGATAAAAGAAGAAAACTTGTAAAAGGGTGGTTGGCCTTTGCCTATTAAAGGAAGGCCTCTAGTGGATGTCGGTGACCTCGTCGGAGGAGGAAGCCGAAAGTGGATGTAGGTCACGATCGACCGAACCACTCAAAATCTTAGTTTGCATTTACTTTGAGCATATTTCCTTTATAGCAAACTTCCTCTCTTCCTTATTATGCTTTAAATACATCTACATTCGCTTTGACGTAAAACATTTTTCGAGATCGACTTTCTATGAAGACTTTACGAAATCTATGTTTTTGTGATTTATATTGCTACAAATCACCTTAGTCTTCTTTTGCATTTTCACTTATGACTTCAAGCTCAAATTCCTTCCGAAATGAATTGAGTTGAATCGGCTTTAATTAAAACAAGGTTTTTGAAATCCTGAAAGTTTTCCGCTACACTAATTCACCCCGCCCTCTTAGTGCACTCTTGATCCTAACAGATACTCCTCAAATCTCCAAGCCTACTATCTAAGGATGAGAAGGGGGGGAGAATTGGAGATGGCAACCCAGAAAGGCTAGCCTATGAACCATTAGTTCCTTCCTATTTATAGAGGTCTCCTGTCAACTTAATCCTAATGAATCCTGCCCTATTAGGTATTGGATCTCCATCTAACTATTCAAGCCTCTTAGATTAGTGGATCTCTATCCAATAATCTTTCATTGGCTCTTATTGGATCTCATCCATAGGATCCAATAATTTATGGGCTTATTGGATATCAAATAAGATAGGGGCTCCGACGGATATCTCATATCTGAACCTTTAATCATCATAACGCTTACTATATGTGTGTGACCCTCTAGGCCCAATGTTAAGCTAGCCGTGAGTCATACTTGTCAGAACTCCTTCTAGCTCAATGAATTATTATCTCTATAATAATTCACTTGACTCATCGATTGCGGACGTACTAGGCCACTATGTTGTAGTCCCTATACGATATAGAGGAATCCAATCCATTAGATCTATCTATCCTCAGTTACTATATACCTATAGTCTCTCATCCATCTAATATCCCAAAGATCATATACCGGGCATGGTGTTGTCAAACCCATATGGTTTCTACTCGAGTCTCGCTCTAATCGGATTCTCCTAGCTAACTTGTTAGGACTCTAGCTAGGAGAGTCCTAATTGAGTTTCATTGAAAGGGGCATTCATATAAAACCTACCTAGCTAACCTATATTAAAGAGGTGAAAAGGCCGGCTAAGGTTAGGAATAGTTTGGAGGTTGCTTCTTAGAGAAACATTAGGAGTTGGTTAAAACTAGGAGTCTTGAGTGGGAGTCCTATTAGGAGTTGGTTAGAAGTAGGAGTCTTGAGTAGGAGTCCTATTAGGAGTTAGGGTTTAGAAGCCCTATAAATATTTATGTATTCATCCTTTTTTGAGAAGAAATAGATGAATCTTTTTAGTATCCTTTGAGTAGCAACTTGGAGGAAGGAACCCCTATAGAGTTCCAAGGAGGCTGATCCCCTAAAGAGATCAACCCCAAGCTTAGAATCCGCATGAGTTCTAACTATTGAATATTAGACTTTGATGATGAAACTAATTAATAGTGTTTATGATTTGATCTACGTTTTGAGTGATGTAGGAATCTTCGATCAAGGAGAGACAATTAAAGCAAGAAGAATCATGTTGGGTCAGAGAGAATCATGTTGAAGATTGGACGTTGAGCCGAAGGATCAGTCGACGTATCGACAGAAGGCCTCAGGACATGGGATTAGGCATCGGGCCAAGAAGAGTAGAAATTATGTTAAGGAAATCGAAGTTGCAGAGGTCAACTGGCCGATTCGGCAATAGGCCATAAGAGAGGATGATGCGTCAATGAATCAATCATAGCATGCCGGACAAAATTTGATTAGCTTAGTAATAATTGTCTAGATTGAAGTAGACTTTAAGTGTGCAAGATTAACTATAATAACAATCAAGGCATAAAGCAAAATGAAGTCCTAGAGTCAAGAACGAGATTTCGTTGGTAGTTCGGGAGTTCATCGGAAGTCCAAATGTTCGTCGGAAGTTCTACCGGAATTGACCGAGAAGTCCAGGAGCTTTCTAAAGAAGCTCATCAAAACTTGCCAAGAAGATCGTCGTGAAGTCTAGGAGCTTTCTAGGAGTACAATGGAACATTGCTGAGAGATCATTGGAAGTTCCCCGAAAGATCGCTACAAGCTCATTAGAAGAAACATAGACATATAGACTTATTTAGCTTAGTAAATGTCTTAAAATTCATATTTAGTATATAATTGGGTTGGAATTGGGCGAACTCGGTTAGGAGCCAATTGGGCAAAGATTAGGCTATGTTAGGCCAAGTGGAAGGCCCAAAAAGTGACCCAATAGGTGGCACCATTGTGGAACAGTCTCCGAGACTGTCAGGTGGTGGTACTACCTAGTGGTAGTGTCTAGGCGATGGTACTGCCCAGACATAGTCTTCTAGGCAATGGTACTGTCAGACTAGGTAGTGGTACCGTCTAGTATCAGTGCTACAAGTAGTGGTACCGCCCAGCACAGGCGGTGGTACCGCTAGGACGTAGGAAACCTGAGATAATACTCTTTTAGGCTCTAAGTTTGAATCAACTTGAGGCCTATAAATACCCCTCTCATCCTTGTTTAACAAGCATAAGAATTGTGAGCAAAAAAGTTAAAAAACACTATTGTAATCTTGTGAGAACTTCTCTCGAAAGCTTTATGTGTTAGTGTAGTTTAAGAGATGAGTAAGTAGGGTTGTAAAGGTTCTCTCCTGAACCCGTCAAAAGGAGAATCAAGTTGTAAGGATGGTTGATCTTCGCTCATTGAAGAAAGATCGTTAGTGGATGCCGGTGGCCTCGACGAAAGAGGAATCAGTGAAGTGGATGTAGGCCATGACGACCGAACTATTATAAAATGGTTTGCATTTCTGGTTTGCTATTTATCTTATTGCAAATCACTTTACTTCCTCATTACTTTTGCTGCACACCCTTCCGAACATATTTCAAGTTAACATCTTTCCAAAATCGTTTTTATCATACGAAGATTTTTTGAACTGACATAATTTTATCGACTGCACTAATTCACCCCCCCTTTTAGTGCCGACTCATTTATAACAGTTTGTATTATAGCTACGTTATTTCTCATTTGATTTAACACCCAAGAGAAATGACTCTTTTCAACTTTCAAGAGGGCTTTTTTATCGTTCATCCTCCCATGTTCAATGGGACGGACTACACTTATTGAAAAACTCGTATAAGAGTTTTCTTGTTTTCCTTGGATTTAAATTTATGGAATATTATTGAAAAAGACTTTCAAAAGTCTTCTACTCCAATGAATGAATGGAATGATTTGAATAAGAAAGATTTTTCTTTAAATGCTAGAGCTATAAATGCTCTATTTTACGTCTTAGACAAAAATGAATTCAATCGGATTTCTACATGTAAAACGACTTTCGATATTTGTCATACTCTTGAAATCACACACAAAGGCACAAGTAATGTTAAAGAATCTGAAGTTAATATTTTGATATATAATTTTGAACTATTTCGAATGAAGTCATGCGAAACCATTGTTGACATGTACACCCGTTTTATGGATGTCATCAATAGCTTAAAAGCTCTTGGCAAATGTTTTTTGAATCTTGAACTTGTTAATAAATATTTATGATCTCTTTCTACAACTTAGGATTCTATAGTAACGACCATTCAAGAAGCCAAGAATTTGAATAATTTTTTACTCGAAAAACTTATTCAGTCTTTAATGACCTATGAAATGAGTTTTATGGCACATGATGAACTTGATGAACATGAGAATAACCTTCCAAAGAATAGGATGGATTTGATACTTAGAACAAATGAAGACCACTTGAGCAAAAGCTCAAGTGATGATGAACTCGAACTTCTCACTTTAAAATTTCAAAGGTTCATTAAATAAGAATTAAAAAATAAAAATAAACTTAAAAGGAAGTTGGCAAAGAAGAAGAGAGCACTAAAGGCGGCTTGGAACGAACTGAGTTCATCCGAAGATGAAGAACAAATTAATAAAGGCGAGGTGGCAAACTACGCTTTAACGTCTTTGAAGGATAAGATAACCAAAATTCTTTTACTTTATTTCAAAATTTCATGATGCATTTCATGAGTTATTTTTAAATTAGTTAGCAAATAAAAATAATAAAAAAATAAAAAAAATATCATGCTTCTCTTTGTGATTTTGAAAAAAATTAAAATTTGAGAATGATAATTGCATATTAATTCCTAGCACTAAGCATGAAAAGTTAGATTCACTTAAAAAGAAAAATATATTTCGAAAATGCTTTTTGTTTGATGAATCAATTTTGATGATGTAATGATAGAATGAATATGTTAAGAGGTTCGATATCATACTTAGTGAGTTTATAGTTTGAAATTGTGCATATTATACCTTGAAAAATTAAAACCATATTTTGGTATCATGCCCAAAGTAATAATGCATAATGATCATGCTTAATAAGTTTATATTTCAAAAATATGCATGATGATTCTTGTAATTTATGGCTTATCGATCTTTGCTGTAATGAAAATTGCTTTTTCGATTTTAAACATGATGCATGTTTTGAATTGGCATAAAAATTTGGGCATTTTATGTGAAATCAATCACATGTAATGAAACACATGAAAAGGAAAATGTATTATCATTAGAATTAAAATGATAAATCAAATCTCTTGTTTAAAGAAGCTGTATATTTAATGTCATATTTTTTGTCATGATGATGAAATTTAATTTTCGATCTTAAACGATGATGCATGGTTTGATTTGGCATAAAAAACTTGGGCATGCTTGTGTAAAATAAATCAAACAAAAAGGGAAAGGAAAACATTTTTCTTAAGAATTTCTCAATCCCTATCTTATCGAGTTTTTAAAAAGGAGATTGATGAATCTATTTGTATGAATCTCTTGGATCCTGAAAATGATTTTGATTTGATGATTTGAATTTGAATGAGCTTTATCTTGATTTTTTTAGATTTATAACTTGATATTTCTTATGCATGAATCAAGATATTATATCTTTTGTTCTCCTATGATTCTTTTTTCTATTCACTAAAAATGAGATTTATCCATAAAAAAAAATCATGATATGCTACTTAACATCTTGAGATTTTATGACTTGAGTTTTGTTATGCATCTCTTCCCTTCTTCTTTCTTTTTTACAATAACAAAAGGGAGAGAAAATAGCTAGCATCTCAAGAGAATCAAATTTGCTAGCTTGAATGATAAACTTAGACATGTTAAATCTCTTAAATCCATAAATTCTACTTATACATTTTTTCGATCATGATCTTGACTTCTCGAATTTTATGACTTGAGTCTTCTTTTTGAATCAATATTATTTCTTATCATGCTTTCTATTTACAAAAGAAGAAACTTGTCAAAAATGATATATGGTCTTTTGACATTCATGACTTAATTTTTCATCCTTGTTGTTTCCCTTTGTCATGATTCAGAAATTAATGTAAAGGGAAAAGAATTACAATATTGTATTCTTCCCTTGTTTTTGACAATGACAAAGGGGGAGAAAAACTTGCTAGGAAGAAAAAGTGATGTCTTGCACATCTCAAGAGAGGCAATACTCATGATGCATGAACATCTCAAAAATTTGTCAACTTTCATATATGTAAAATTTGCTAGCTTGCATATTCCAAAATTATGTAAAACTTACTAAATTTTCTAGCTTGCAAATTGCATGGAGAAATAATTGCTAGAAACGTAAAAATACTAGCTTGCACGTTTTAAGTAGATGCAAAAAACTTGCTATCTTGCTTTCTTTTTCAAAAACTTACTAGTTTGAACATCATAAAGAAAAGCAAACATGTTAACTTACACATCTAGTAAAATTTACAAACATACAAAACTCAAAATTGTTGCTAGCTTTCATGTTGTCAAATGATGTAAAATTTCACTAGCTTGTGCTTTGCAATGAAAGCAAAAATTGCTAGCTCGAACATTGCAAAGGAAGCAAAATATTGCTAGCTTGCACTTCTCAAAAGAGAAAAAAGAACTCACTAGCTTGCATGTTCTAAAATCATGAAAATTTGCTAAATTGCTAAGCTTTCATATATCTAAAACTTAATAGATGCACTTCTCCTTTTTATTGATGACAAAGAGGGAGAAGGTAAGATGATCATGCATGATATGATGTATTTATGAATGATGATTTGGAATCATGCATGTAATGATGATTTTATATTTTATAAATTTTCTTGATGAAATTTTTCTTTGACTTGAATTCAATTTGAATTCAAGAGTTCTATCAATATGCCATATTAATAGGGGTAGTTAAGGTTAACTTCGTCATCAATTGGTTGTCATCATAAAAAGAGGGAGATTTTTCTCGAAATTTATAACATGAGATTACCTTTGAAGTTCATTGACTATTTAATCTCCTAAGATTTTTTTTTGTTATTTACTAAAAAGGAGATTTGTTAAGATGAATAATTTATGAATTGATCTTTCTTGATCTTTCATCTTTCATGTCATGACATTCATATGATTTCCTTTGTATTTATGTAATGCTTAGAACATTGATGTAAGAAAGAAATAAATTGCACCATTAAAAATTCTTCTTTCTTATTTACAATGACAAAGGGGAGAAAGGAAATCACTTACATTTAGAAAGATCGATAAATCTCTTTATTTTATTTTGAATGTCTTCAAAGTGACTTTGTTGATTTGACAAATTAAATGAGTTTAAAAAAATGATGAATATTATGAAAATAAATATTTGTATCATGTTTGATGATTTTACATTTTGATATTGTGCATGATGAGTTGTAGTGGTGATTGATTTACTTTTGGTATTATGCATGAAGTAAGAATGAAATGTAATGTTTTAAAATTGTGCATGTTTTAATTTGAAACTATTATGAGGCACAAATATATTAAAAAAATATTGATACTTTAACTTTGTCATGATTTGAAAATTGATATAAAGGAAAAAAGAATTACAACATTGTATTCTTCCCTTCTTTTTTACAATGACAAAGGGGGAGAAAAATTGCTAGCTCAAGATGTAAAAAATTTTCCAACTTTCATATGTGAAAATATTACTAGTTTGAACATCGTAAAGAAAATAAAACATACTAATTTGCACATCTAGCAAAATTTACAAACTTACAAAACTTAAAATTTACTAGCTTGCATATTCTAAAATAATGCATTGCTATCTTGCTAGATTGCTATCTTGCATTCTTTTTCAAAAACTTGTTAACCTTCATACTTCAAAGAGAAGTAACACTTGCCAAATTGCTAGCTTCCATGTTGTAAAATGATGTAAAATTTTGTTAGCTTACATTTTGTAAAGGAAGCAAAAAATCGCACTTCTCAAAAGAGAAGAAAATGCTGTCTTGAACATCACCGAATATTGCTAGCTTCGCTCTCTTAAGAAGCAAAAATGCAAACTTGCAAAATTTATGATCTTGCACATCTTCAAAATTAATGATGATTTGGTGATTATGCATATTGTAAGGTGATGAACAAATTTGCTAGCTATATGTTATAAAACTTGCATGATGATAAAACTAGAGATTATGCAATAATTTGAACTTGTATGTCCAAACACTTAATAGTTACACTTCTCCTTTTTGTTAATGACAAAGGGGGAGAAGTATGATAATGTGTTGCAAATATTCATGATGAAATTTGCTTTAACTTGGATTTAGCATGAATTCAAGGTTCTATCAATATGGCATATTGATAGGGGGAGTTTATTTAAACTCCCTCATCAATTAGTTGTCATCATAAAAAAGAGGGAGATTGTTTAATCTTAAATATTGATGATGAAATTAATTGATGAGTTTATGATCTAATCTACGTTTTAAGTGATGCTGGACTAGCTTCAGTTAAGGAGAGGCAAATTGATTAAAGCAGGAATAATCATATTGGGTCGGAGTGAACATGTCAGAAGATTAGACGTCGGGCCGGAGGATCGGTCGATGTGTCGGTAAAAGGGTTTGGTCCATGAATTCGGGGATCGGGCTAAAAAGAACGGACATTGTGCCAAGGAGATCAGATGTTGCAAGAAGACAATATGCTGATTGGGCAATACATCAAAGGAGAGGACGATGCGCCGAAGGATCAGATGAAGCGTTGAAAGAACCAATGACATGCCGGACAACAAAGGATTTGCTTATAATCAATTATGTTTAGATCGAGTTAGTTTAGAGTCTAATTGAGTTAGTTTATAATGTAATTAACCAACTCAATTAGGGGCCAATTGGGCCCAAGTTTGGGTTATGTTGGGTAAAGTGAAAGTTCTAAACAGTGACCCAATAGATGGAACCGTCATGGTACAGACTCTAAGACTATGTCAGGTGGTGGTATCGCCGCTCTAGGCGGTGGTACTACCGAGACTCTATCTCCGAGGCTGTCATGTAGTAGTACCGCCAGTTTGGGTGGTGGTACCACCCGAACACAGTCTCCTAAGCGGATAGTACTACCAGACTAACCAATGGTACCACCTAGTGTCAGGCTGCAAGCAGTGGGATCACCCAGTGCAGGTGATGGTACCACCCATACCCCGGAAACCTAGGATGAGATATTTTTAGACTCCAAATTTAAATCAACTTGAGGCCTATAAATACCCCTCTCATCCTTGGTTAACATACACAAGCATATAGTGTTTAAAAGTGTGAAAATGCTATAGTAATCACTTGAGAAATCTCCTCCACTAGTTCTAAGTTTAGAATTCTGTTTAGGGAGGAGTGTGTGCTTGTAAAGGTTAACTCCTAAACCCGTGAAAATGAGAAGAGGGGTGTAAAATGGTAGTTGATCTTTGCCCATTGAAAGAAGATTGTTAGTGGATGCCGGTGGCCTCGACAAAAAAGGAATCGGGAGTGGTTGTAGGTCACGATGATCGAACCATTATAAAACTCGGTATGCATTTTCTTTTGAGCAATCTACCTTTACTGCAAACTACTTTACCTTCTTATTTCTTTCTCTATGCTCCCTTATGCTTTTAAGTTAATATCTTTCTGAAATGGGTTTAATCGAAATGAAAAATTTTAGAATCGACGTTTTTATCCGCTGCCTAATTCACCCCCTCCCCTTAGTTCCAACTCGTTCCTAACAAAAAAGATAATATTTTTCATAAAAATTATATTTTTCTCTAGGTAAGACATGTAATGTAGGTCCTTTAATGAAGATAGTTGGCTTTTGTTGAGTGTTACTCACAAAGCTAATTCCTTCCTTTTTTATGAACATGACCCTTATCAAGGATCTTATTTAAAGATTTCTTACATATTTTAATTTTTTCTAATTTTCTTGTAGTAATAAAATTTTCTTTTTAAATGATGCTAACTCTTCACATTGATTACAAGGAGTTAACATACACTTATTATGCTCATTTTTTAATTTTTTAAGTTCACTAGAAAGAGAAGCATAATCCTTTTTCAATAATTTATATCCTTTACCAACTAATTTATATTCATCAAACAAATCATGAAAAATACTTAATAGTTCATCAAAAGAAAAATAAGCTTCGATTGAGTCACTTACCTCATTGCCAAACGTCATTAATGCATAGTTAGCAACTTCTTCTTTGTTGGTTGGTTCCTTATCTTCGGATGTACTTAAGTCATCCCAAGTAGCTTTAAATACTTTCTTTTTCTTTGGTAGCTTTTTCTTCACTCAGGGATATTCATTTTTGTAGTGCCCCAAATTCTTGCATTCATAACATATTATTTGATCCTTTTTTAGCTTACTTTTGTTCTTAAAATCTTGTTTTGCTTTGTTCCTTTTTAAGGATTTTTTAAACTTTCTTGTAACGAGTGCTAAGTGCTAAGTCATCATCATCATCACTTGAGTTTTCACCCAAGTGACATTCTTTGATTCTAAGTATCATGTCATTCCTATTCTTTAGAAGATTGTTCTCAAGTTCATCATGTGATATACACATCATTTCATAGGTCATCAAGGACCCGATAAGTTCTTCTAGCGGAAAGTTAATTAGGTCCTTTGCTTCTTGTATTGTCATTACTTTAGGATCCCAACTTTTTGAAAGCTATCTTAGTATCTTGTTAACAAGTTCAAATCAGAAACACTTTTACCATGTGCTTTTAAACCATTGACAACATCCGTAAAATGGGTGTACATATCTCTGATGGTCTTGCTTAGTTTCATGCGAAACAACTTATAGCTATGACCCAAAAGATTAATTTTTGACTCTTTAACCCTACTTATGCCTTCGTGTGTGACTTCGAGTATGTACCAAATATCATACATAGTTTCACATATAGAAACCAGATTAAATTTGTTTTATCAAGAGTACAAAACAAAGCATTTATCGCTTTAGCATTCAAAGAGAATTCTTTTTCAAATCATTCCATTCATTCATTGGTTTGGAAAACTTCTTAAAACCACTTTCAATAGTGTTCCAC
Organism: Musa acuminata AAA Group; assembly: GCF_036884655.1. Lineage (NCBI taxonomy): Eukaryota > Viridiplantae > Streptophyta > Magnoliopsida > Zingiberales > Musaceae > Musa > Musa acuminata. The sequence goes on along the minus strand of NC_088346.1, from coordinate 19,237,233 downwards.
AATTCAAAATCTATAGAAAGCAAGAAAATTCTCATTCTAGTTTTCCAATACATATAATTCATCCCATCCCATTGAATATAGGAGGATGAGTGATTGAAAGACCCTCTTGATAGCTTGCAAAAACCATCTTTCTTAGGTTTTAAAATAAATAAAGAATAATATTACTCTAATTCCAATTATTAGGATTGTGAATAATACTAAGAGGGGGGGGGGGGTGAATTAGTGCTATCGCAAAAATTAAGTCGATTCGGAACTTTCATCTTGATAAAAACATATTGGAAAAAGATATTGAAAGTGTTGAGACCCATGGTTTCAGCAAAAGATTTACAAAGAGATTCATTCGTAGAACCGAAGATAATATCATCAACATAAATCTGAATAATGAGAAAATTATTTTCAAAATTTTTGATAAACAATGTGGTATCGACCTTGCCTTTTGTGAAATTATTTTCAATAAGAAAAGTACTTAATCTACCATACGAAGCCCTTGGGGCTTGTTTTAAACCATATAGAGCTTTGGTTAATTTAAATACATGATTAGGGAGGCTTTTTTTTTCAAATTCGGGAGGTTGTTCAACATAAACTTCTTCATAAATAAAGCCAATAAGAAAAGCGTTTTTAACATCCATTTGAAATAACTTAAAATTGTTATTACTAGCATAAGCAAGGAGCATCCTTATGGCTTCTAATCTAACCACAAGAGCGAAGGTTTCTTTGTAATCGATACCTTCTTCTTGGTTGAAACCTTTGGCCACTAATCTAGCCTTATTTCTAACCACGATACCAGATTCATCTTACTTGTTTCTAAATACTCATTTAGTACCAATAACAAAATAGTTATTTGGCCTAGGAACAAGCTTCCATACCTTATTTCTCTCAAATTGATATAACTCATCTTGCATTGCGATAATCCATAAATCATCTTTTATGGCTTCGTCAATACATTTAGGTTCAATTTTGGAGAGAAAAGCGGCGTTGGCACAGAAATTTTTAAGAGAAGAACGTGTTTGACCCCCCTTAGATGTATCTCCTAGGATTAGCTCTTTAGGATGAGCATCTACATACTTCCAATCCTTGGTGTATTTCAGAAGTTGATGCATCCAAGTTGCTAGTTGGAGAAGGGATTTCATTTAAATTCAAAGAATTAAAATTAACATCATCATCAAAATCATTTTCCTTGATTTCGGAAGTCTCATTGAAAACAACATGAATGGATTCTTCTATAATTAAAGTTCTTTTATTGAAGATACGAAAAGCATTAGAAACCGAAGAATAACCAAGAAAAATTCCATCATCGGATTTAGCATCAAATTTTCCTAAGGCATCTTTTTCGTTCAAGATAAAACACTTACACCCAAAAACTTTAAAATATGAAACATTGGGTTTTTTATTTTTCCACAACTCATAGGGAATTTTGGTGAGTAAGGGTCTTACTAGAACTCTATTCAAAATATAGCATGTAGTGTTTACAGCTTCGGCCCAAAAGTATTTGGGTAGGCTATGTTCATTTAACATGGTTCTTGTCATTTCTTGTAAATTTCTATTCTTTCTTTCTACTACTCCATTTTGTTGAGGATTTCTTGGAGTGGAGAAGTTGTGGTTGTATCTATTAGATTCACAAAATTCTTGGAAATCACGGTTTTGAAATTCTCCACCGTGATCACTTCGAATTGATGAAATCATAAAACCCTTTTTATTTTGAACAAGTTTACAAAACTTGGTGAAATATTTAAAGCATTCATTTTTGTGTTTCAAGAAGTAAGTCTATGTGTATCTACTATAGTCATCTACAATAACAAAGGCGTATTTGCTACCTCCTAGGCTTGATGTAGAGATTGATCCGAACAAATCCATATGGATCAATTGTAAGGGCCTAGGGGTGCTTATTTGATTCTTAGATTTGGAACTACTCTTAGTTTGTTTTCCTAATTGACAAGCATCACACACATTATCTTTGATGAATTTGATATGAGGAATTCCTCGTACAAGTCCTTTGGATGATATTTGAGTAATTAGTTTCATGCTAGTATGACCTAATCTCCTATGCCAAAGCCAAGTATCCTCATTCAAAACCGAGAAACACATTTCATTGCAAAGATCATTGATGTCAATGGTGTATACGTTATTTTGTTTTAATGAAATCATAGATGTGTTTTGGTGTGGTTTTTCAATGATGCAAGCATTAGATTTGAATTTGACGATATATCCTTTATCACATAATTGACTAATACTTAAGAGGTTATATTTTAAACCATCAACTAACAAAACATCGTCAATAAAGAAGTTGGATTTGTTACCTATAGTTCCTTTGTCAATGATTTTACCCTTGTTGTTGTCTCCGAAGGTGACATAGCCTTCGTCTATGCTAGTAAGATTAGAGAATTGAGATGGATCTCCGGTCATATGCCTTGAGCATCCACTATCAAGGTACCATCTCTTGCTCTTAGCTTATGATGGTGAATGTCTCTACAAGAAAGGATAATTTTTAGGTACCCATTTACTTTTGGGTGCCTCAAAAACTGATCTACATTGTTCATTATGTTGCATAGAGTTTATCATGGTTCATTTAGGAACCCAAATCTGTTTGTTCGGACTAATTTTCCTTAATGGACAATGATACGTTTTATGTCCATGTTTGCAACAAAAGTTGCATTTACTTTGGTGTTGATCATGTAAGATAGTGCCTTTTATGAAGGTGGTTGGGAAGTGAGGACTTCTCACAAATCCGATTCCACTTCTTTTGGGAACATGACCCTTGTTTGCAAGGATCATATTCAAAGACTTGCTACCAACCTCGAATTTCTTCAATGTGTCCTTAAGTAGCAAGTTTTCCTTTTGGAGAGTTTTTAGATCATGGCATTTTTCACATTGAGCTAAACTATCATGATATTCAGTTTTTAATTTATCAAAATTGCTAACAAGACTATCATGCTTATTTTTCAGTAATTTAAATTTTCTATTAATTGTTTTGCATTCATCAAATAAGTCATGGAAGACATTTAATAATCCATCAAATGATAAATCTGCATCAATTAAATTTGTTACCTCTTCTCCGATGGCTATTAAGGCGTAATGAGCAACTTGCTCAGTGTTGGACTCCTCTTCTTCGGACGCGCTCGAGTCATCCCAGGTTGCTTTGAGCGCCTTCTTTGATGTTCTCTTCTTGGCTTGGGGACAATCACTTTTATAGTGTCCCAGCTTTTTGTATTCGTAACAAATAACTTGGTCCTTTTTTTATTCAAGTTTATTTTTTGTATCACTTTCAAACTTGTTTCTTTTAATGAATTTTTTGAATTTCCTTGTTAGAAGTGCCAAGTCATCGTCACAGTTCTCATCACTTAGAGTTTTCTCTCAAGTGGTCATCTAAAGTTCTAAGTGTCATATCCTTCCTGTTTTTTGGAAGGATGTCTTCTTGCTCTTCATGAGCCTTGCAAGTTATTTCAGAGGTTATTAATGACCCGATTAGTTCTTCAAGAGGGAAGTTGTTTAAATCGTTAGCCTCTTGAATAGTAGTGATTTTAGGGTCCCAACTTTTAGGAAGGGATCTTAGAATCTTATTTACGAGCTCAAAATCCGAAAAACTTTTGCCCAGTCCTTTTAGACCATTGACAACATCTATGAAATGGGTGTACATGTCGCCAATAGTCTCGCTCTGTTTCATTCGGAAAAGTTTAAAAGAATGCATCAAAAGATTAATTTTTGACTCTTTCACTCTACTTGTACCTTCGTAAGTCACTTCGAGTGTATTCCAAATATCAAACGCGGTTTCACAAACCGAAACACGATTGAACTCATTTTTATCAAGCAAACAAAATAAGGCATTCATAGCCTTTGCATTAAGAGCGAAAGTCTTCTTCTCCAATTCATTCCAATCGATCATTGGAAGAGAAGACTTCGAAAATCCATTTCCGACAAGATTCCAAAGTTCAAAATCCATTGAAATAAGGAAGATCCTCATTCGGGTCTTCCAAATGGTGTAGTTCGTCCCATTGAACATGGGTGGACGTATAATAGAGTGGCCCTCTTGATTTTTGGCGTATGTCATCTCTCTTGGGTTTTAATCCGTTTGAGAGTTAACCCTGCTCTGATACCAATTGTTACGATCAAGAGCACTAAAAGGGGGGGGGGGGCTGAATTAGTGTAGCGAAAAACTTTCGACGATTAAAACTGCATTCGTACGTTGAAATCCGATTCCAACATAAAAGTCGTTTCGTGCAGATAATAACTTTGAAAGCTTACTGAAATGTATTTGAAGTAAAGTAAGACAGGAAGTTTACAATTATGATAGAAATCGGAATGTAAGCACAAACTAAAATATGATGTTCGTACGATAAAACCGATTTCCGACGTAAAATCATTTTCGGAAACTTAACTTGAAAGTGAGTTCGTAAAAGATCAGACGGCTATAAGCTAGGAGGTTTACAGTAAAGATAAAATGCTCAAAGTAAATGCAAATTGAGATTTAGAGTGGTTCGGTCAATCTTGACCTACATCCACTCTTGGCTTCCTCCACCAACGAGGTCACCGACATCCACTAGAGGCCTTCCTTCAATATGCGAAGGCCAACCACCCTTTTACAGTTTCACTCCTTTTGACGGGTGTAGGATATTAGGATCAAGAGCACTAAGAGGGGGGGGGGTGAATTAGTCCATCGGAAAACCATCTACGATAAAAATCGCGTTCGTTCGATAAAAATGATTTCGGTAGGAAAGCTGATTCATAAATCACTTTAACTTTTGATTAAGCGAGATGCAGCAAAGATATAAGTGCAGTTTGCAGTTATGGTTCAAATTAGATAGTAGGCGCAAACTGAAATATGATATTCGTACGAAAAAACTAATTTACGATATGTAGTTAAAGCAAGGATATAAAGGCAGTTTGTAGTTATGATAAAAATCAAAACGTAAACGTAAACTGAAATATGATGATCGTACGATAAAATCTATTTACGTCTAAACGCTGATTCGGAAAGTGCAAAGCTTGAAACCCGATCGTATATGCACAGAAAGCAGTAAGCTTTTGAGGAGATTTGCAGTAAGGATAAGATGCTCAAAGTAAATGCAAACCGAGATTTAGAGCGGTTCGGTCAATCTTGACCTACTCCACTTTTGGCTTCCTCCACCGACGAGGTCACCGACGTCAACTAGAGGCCTTCCTTCAATAGGCAAAGGCCAACCACCCTTTTACAGTTTCACTCCTTTTGACGGGCTTAGGAGACAACCCTTATAGAATTTTCTCTCCTCTCTTTAAAGATCAGAACTTGGAAGAAAAGAGGGAGACGAACTTTTGGCCTTTACAATAATTTTGAGCTCTAAGAATTACATAATAAGATCAGGATTTCGGTGTTTGTATGTTGCCTTTCAGTGCTGAATGGGTGGGGTATTTATAGGCCCCAACCCAGTTTGAATTTGGAGCTCAAAACTGTCAATTCCCGGAATTCCGGGATCTGGCGGTTGCACCGCCTGACTGGAGCGGTTGCACCGCCTAGCAGAGCTCGAATACTGAGCCTCTGGGTGGTGCCACCTCCTGTCAGGGGTGGTTGTACCTCCTGCCAGAGCTCGAAGACCGAGCTCAAGCAGTGCCACCTCCTAACTAAGGTGGTTGCACTGCTCAAACAGAGCTCGGAGACCGAGCCCAAGCGGTGCCACCTCTGTCAGGGGCGGTTGCACCTCCTGCCAGAGCTCGAAGACTAAGCTCAAGCAGTGCCACCGCCTGACTGAGGTGGTTGAACCGCTTGGCAGAAATCAGGGTCCGAATGGGTTAATCCATTCGGCCAAATTTGGGTTTTTTCAAGGGCCCAATTGCCCCAAGATTAAGTTAACTGGATCACCTCCCATTTCCAACTTAATCAGTGTGCTAACTACGATTTTTCCTAAGATATTTACTACAACTTGCTCCGATGCGTCAATCGCTTCTTCCGGCGAACTTCCGTCGATCATCCGATGAACCCTCGGTGATGCTTCTGCGGACTTCCGGCAAACTCCTGGACTTGCGATGATCCACTTGGCGAGTTCCGACGAGCTTCTTTGGTAAGCTCATGGACTTCTCGGATTTGTTCCCGTAGAACCTCCGACGACTGTCCGAACTTCCGTCGAACTCTCGAACTCCCAACGTGATCATTGTCTTGACTTCGACGCAACTCCTGTTGCATATCTTATTTTCATCGTAGTTAATCCTGTACACTTATCTCAACATATAGATTAGATAACAAATGACAATTGACTTCATCATCAAAATCCGAGATTCAACAATCTCCCCCTTTTTGATGATGACAATCAATTGATAATTGAGTTAACGTTAACTCCCCCTGTCTATATGCCATACTTGAGATAAGTCATTCTTGAATTCAAAACCTTTGAATTCAAGAGACATATTGATAAGTTAAAATCATTTAAACTTATCAATACTCCCACCATGATTCGCATCATGATGTTTCTCTCTGAAGATGATGTCAAGGCTTGACATTCATTTTCAAATTTTACATAACAGGTTTGAATGATGGTAATAGTAGCAATTCATCATATTGTAAGATATCAACATGTAAAACTACAAAGTAAGATTTTGATATCATTACATGATACAAACAAGGCATAATGCAAATTATAGCAATCATAGCATCAATTCATATATCTCTTGGTGATGCAAGCATGGAATTAATACTCATATATTTCTCCCCCTTTGTCATCAACAAAAAGCATGGTAATTGTGATAGCAGGAGAACAATTAGCGAATTTTGAGCATAAGTGTGATAGTTATTCATGTCTTTACATGTTATTTTCCAAGCATATAAAGGAAAGCATGATACATAGATTGCTTTGAATACTTCTTCCTTTTTATTTGTTATAATCTTTTTGCATGAAGGAGGAAGGCTATTTGTGATTTTACTCTGAGTGAAGTTAAAATCAATGAGAGATTAAATCATGCTTCATTTTTACACGGATCAAGATATGTATGTGAAACAAGTCTTTGCAAGTAAAAACACTATCATCCATATTTCAAGATGGAATTTATAAGCAGGAATCATTTCATCAAATCCATTTCAGAAGAATATTTTTCATAAGTGTATGAGAAAATCTAATTGTTAGGATACCAATTGTTAAGCGAATCCGAAAATGAAATTAACACTTTCATACATTCGGACAAGACTATGCTATTGATTTTTAAATACAATCATGAAGACAAAACATGCTTATTGTTATGGAAATTTTTGTATTCAACACATAATTTCCAACATGTTATTTAGGCATGTAATGGCAATCAAGTAATTTGATCATTCAATAAAGTCCAAAAGATAATTTTTGTTGAAACTCGTATTTTGATGATGAAACCACTTAATATGTGTTTATAATTTAAATTTCATTTTTAGTGATGCAGGTCTACTCGATCAGGATTAGACAGTTAACGCAGGAGGAATTGACGTTGCGCCGGAGGAGATCACGTTAGGATATTGGATGGCAGAAGACTTCGGACGTCGAGCATCGGGCCAAGAGTGGAATTGCACCAGGGATATTGGGGTTGCGGAGGTCAACCGTCGATTGGGCAACAAGCTGTTAGGATCGGAGCGGCACTAAGAAGGGGGGGTGAATTAGTGCAGCGGATTAAAACTTCGGTTTTAGAAAAATCTTTCGTACGATAAGAATGGAACTTGAAAAGCTTAACTTGAAAGCGTATTCTTAAAGTTGCGCAGCAAAGGTAATAAGGAACTAAAGCATGTAAGAAGGTTTACAGTAATGCAAATAGCAATAATGAAATGAAAACCAGAGATTACGCCGATTTTAGAGTGGTTCGGTCAAATGACCTACATCCACTTGCGAGGCCCCTCTTCGATGAGGCTCCCACCTTCCACTAGCAAATCTCTTGAAATGGAAGGGTAAATACCCCTCTTACAACCTTTTACAAGCAGTTCAACCTCTTACAAATTTTCAATAAGAAAGAAGGAGGAGAACTCTCTAGAAAATTGAAAACAAGACTTGCTAAGACTTTCTAAGACTTTTCTCTCAATCAAATGCTTCTCAAAAGTTGTATTCTCAGCTGAGACTTGAGGAGTATTTATAGGCCTTAAGAGGATTCAAATTTGGGCTCCAAAAATTTGAATTCTCTTATGTTCCCGATGCTGGCGGTGCCACCGCCCAACGCTCTGGTGCTGGGCGGTACCACCGCCTAGGCCAAATTAGCTCACTGGTTGGGCTCTAAACTTGGCCCAAACCAGTCCGAACTCGGGCCCAATTGGCCCCTACTTGGGTTATAGGATTAACACCTAATCCTAACCCTAATTAACATGCTAACTACAAATTTAAAGACATTTTCTAAGCTATTACAAAGTCCGTAAGTTAAGACTTCTTCCGGCGAGCTTCCGACGAACTTCCGACGGTCTTCCGATAAACTCTCGGAAACCATTCTGCGGAATCCCGGCAAGCTCCTAGACTTCACGATTTGATCTTGGCGAGTTCCAACAAGCTTTTTCAGTAAGCTCCGATCTTTCTCAGCGAGCTCCGCGAACTTCCAACGAACCTTCTGGCGAGCTTCTGAAAAACCCTTCGGCAAGCTCCCTACTCATTCTCGGCTAGTTCCGGCAGCATTCCCAACGAACCTTCGGACTTTCGTCGAACTCTTGAACTCACAATGAATCCTTCGTGCTTGACTCCGACACTTTGTTTTGCTTTATGTCTTCATCGTTATCATAGTTAATCCTGCACACACAAGCAAAAACTCTACTCCGATCTAGACAATTATTATAAAGCGAATTGACATTCTGGTGCCCGGCACGTCATTGGTTGGCGCTTCGTCCGATTCTTCGGCGCATCGTCCTCTCTTGCAGCTTGTTGCCCAATCGGCGGTTGACCTCCGCAACGCCGATATCCTTGGCGCAATTCCGCTCTTGGCCCGATGCCCGACGTCCGAAGCCTTCTACCATCCAATATCCTAACGTGATCTCCTCCGGCACAACGTCATTTCCTCCTGCCTTAATTGTCTAATCCTGATCGAGTAGACCTGCATAACTCAAAATGCAGTTAAACATAAACATAATTATCAATTGGTTTCATCATCAAAATATGAGATTCAACAATCTCCCCCTTTTTGATGATGACAACCAATTGATGATGGAGTTAAACTTGACTCCCTGAGTTTAAACAAACTCCCCCTATCAATATGTCATATTGATAGAACCTTGAATTCAAACTGAATTCAAGTCATTGCAATATTTATCATGAATACTTGCAACACGTCATTATAAACTCATGCATAGACTTATGCATATCATGTCATCAGCATACTTCTCCCCCTTTGTCATCAACAAAAAGGAGAAGTACAACTATTCTTTGTGTTTGTAATATAAGTTCAACTCATTGCATGAAAAACATAATATTAAGTTTTATCATCATGCAGTTTTGAAGCTAGAAAATTTAGCAAGTAATGCATCATGCTTAGGACATTAAAGCTATCAAGTTTTAGATATTAAAGTTTTACAGCATACAAGATAGCACTTTTGGTAATGTTCAAGATAGTAAGTTCTACATCATGCAAGCTAGCAATATTGAGATGTTCAAGAAAGCAACTCTTGCTTCTTGAAATATGCAAATTTGTCAAGTTTTGCTAGATGTGCAAGTTAGCATTTTTGCCTCTTAAGATAGGAAAGATAGCACATTTACTTCTTTTGAGATAGCAACATTTTGCTTCTCTTTAGACTACAAGCTAGCAATTTTTACGATATGTAAGTTTCACAATATACAAGCTAGCAAAAATTTCGAAAGCAAATGCAAGATAGCTTTCTTATGTAAGCTCATAATTCTTGCTTCCTATTGCAATGTACAAGTTGCAAGTTTTGCTTCTTGAGATAGGCAAGATAGCACTTTTGCAATTTTTGTTTCTTAAGATAGGCAAACTTGTGATGTTCAAAATAACAAGCTCTTTCTTCTAGAAGTGCCATTTTTTCTTTCTTTGCAAAGTGTAAGCTAGCAAAATGTTTGAAAAAGTGATCAAGTTTTGCAACATACAAGCTAGCAAAAATGCCAAACTAGCAAGAGATAATGTTTTACATGAGGCAAGCAAACAATTTGGCAAATGTTACATTTGCATCTTCTCTTTTGAGAAGTGCAATTTTTGCTTTCATCTTGAATTGTGCAAGCTAGTTAGTTTGCCTCTTTTCATGATGTCCACACTAGAAATTCTTGCTCCCCCTTTGTCATTGTCAAAAAGAAGGGAAGACCCTTATATCAATTTTCATATTATGACAAAGGTAAGTATCATTCTTATTTGTGCATCATTATATATTCAAATTAAAACATACACAATTTCAATAACCTTATTTTTCATGCACGATACCGAAAAATAAATCAATCATCATTAATAAGCATATCATACATGATACTCAAACATTAAAATTTTCAAGCATTTATCAACATGTTGATCATGATACCAAACATTCAATCATTTAAAGCATTCATGATACACATCTCTTGCTAGCACGTTAATTAGGGTTAGGATTAGGTGTTAATCCTATAACCCAAGTAGGGGCCAATTGGGCCCGAGTTCGGACTGGTTTGAGCCAAGTTTGGAGCCCAACCAGTGAGCTGAATTGGCCTAGGTGATGGCACCGCCTAGACTGGGCGGTGGCACTGCTTGACTAGGCGGTGGCACCGCCAGTCCACTGTTAGTGTCAGACACTGACAAGCGATGGCACCGCCAACATCGGGAACCAAAGAGAATTCAGATTTTGGAGCCCAAATTTGAATCCTCATGAGGCCTATAAATACCCCTCAAATCTTAGCTGAGATAACAACCTTTTGAGAAGCTAGAAGTTGAGAAAAGCTTTAGGAAAAGTCTTGTTTTCAATAGCTTGAGTGTTCACCTCCTTTCTTTTCATTGAAATCTTTGTAAAAGGGTGAACCACTTGTAAGAGGTTGTAAGAGGGGTGTATGAAGGAGGTTGATCTTTGCCTAGTAAAGGAAGATTATTAGTGGATGCTAGTGGCCTCGACGGAAGAGGAATCGGAGGAGTGGATGTAGGTCACGATTGACCGAACCACTATAAACTACCGTCTTCTTTGGTTTGCATTTACTTCCTACTATTACCTTACTGCAAACCCCTTCAATAGCATATTGCCTTCAAGTTAAAACATAATCGAAACGGTTTCAAACGAAACGTTGCTTTTATCGTACGAAGTTTCCGAAAGTGTTTAAATCGTCGAAAGTTTATCATACTTTACCGTTGCACTAATTCACCCCCCCCCCCCCCCCCCTTAGTGCCGCTCCGGTCCTAACAAGTGGTATCAGAGTCCGGTATTTCTCATTTCGGATTTACACCCGAGAGAAATGGCTCTTCATGGCTTTCAAGAGGGCTTATCGGTTGTTCGTCCACCGTTGTTTAACGGATTGGACAACACTTATTGGAAAACTCGAATGAGAGTTTTCTTGATTTCTATGATTTTGAATTTATGGAATATCGTTGAAAACGGTTTTCAACTTCCCTCTAAACCGATGAACGAATGGTCGGATTTGGAGAAGAAGTATTTTTCTTTAAACGCAAAGGCTATGAATGCCTTATTTTGCGCTTTGGACAAAAATGAGTTCAATCGGGTTTCTTTGTGTGAAACGACTTTCGACATATGGCACACTCTTGAAATCACATACGAAGGCACTTCTAGAGTTAAAGATTCAAAAATTAACATTTTATTACATGATTTTGAGTTTTTTCGAATGCAACCAACCGAGACTATAGGCGACATGTACACCTGTTTCACGGATGTCGTCAATAATCTAAGAGCTCTTGGCAAATGTTTTTCATATTTTGAACTCGTAAACAAGATTTTGCGTTCTCTTTCTAAGAAGTAGGATTCAAAAGTAACTACAATACAAAAAGCTAAAATCCTAAACAACTTACCACTTGAAGAACTAATTGGTTCGTTGATGACATATGAAATGGTGCACAATGCACATGATGAACATGATGAACAAAATCACCTTCCAAAGAACAGGAAGGATTTGGAACCCCGGACAAATGAATACCACTTGAACGATGACTCAAGTGATAAGGATAATGATGAACTTGAACTTCGAACACTAAATCTTAATAAGTTTATTAAACAAAAATCTAAAATAAACAATGAACTTGATCGGAGGAAGAGGTCAAAGAAGAGGAAGGCAACCAAGGATGAATCAAGAACTTCCAAAGGTGAAACGGCGAATTGGGCTTTGACGGGCTTCAACAACAAGGTAAGTAACTCAACTCTCTTGAATTATTTTGAAATTACTTAAAGCCCTTCATGAGTGCTTAATTTAGATAGTAGGAATAGGAAATAAAAAATTGTTTTTCAAAAATCATATCAAGTTTTTCTTCGTACCATCTTTGAAAATTTAAAAATTTGATCATGAAAAGTATATTGCAAAGGTTTCATACATGTTATGTTTTGAAATGTTGAATGATGCAATATTAGGGATGATAATATGATATGTGATAATGCTTAGGATTAATCCATACATATGTATGTTGATGATTTTATGTCATGCATGAGTTTTTGAAGTAAATGTTGATTTGAACCTCTCATTTTAGATTAATATGTTTTTGGTCTAATCATTTTTATGATGAATTAAGATGACATTCTCATGACATATTAAGATGACATAGTGCATGTACATCTATGTATGAATTTCTTGATAGTATTTTGATGATAGACGTGATATCATGATGTGTTTGGTCTTAACAGCTTTATGACGAAACTTATGTTTCAATTTTAAATGATGATACTTGTTTTCACAAAAAGACTTGAATACCCTCACATGAAATCAATTGTATGAAATGGAAATATTTTTCTATCCTATTGAGATTAATGAATTTATTTTACCAATCTTGTGAATCTCATGAAAATAAAAATGATGAATATTTTGAAAATAAATGAGTGTATCATGCATTTGGTCTTAATGATTTCTCTTTAACATATGTTTTGAAATCATACTTGATGATGAATATCAAGATATTAAAAGGATGTTATTATAGAATCATGCTTGATGATTTGTTTTTTACCTTTCTGTCTTAAATGTTGACACTTGTTTTATTAAAGGTAATTGCATGCTTATAAGAAGCAAATCACATGAATAGAAATTTATAAAAACAAAATGTGATCCTCTATCTTATCGTTTTTTTTTTTAAATAAATCTATGCTTGTCATGTATGAATTTATTGAATGTGACTTTGAGGATGATTTCAGATTTTACAAATACTTGATTCATACTTATGACATGAGACACGTTTTAAATATGAATCATGTTCAATGCTTCAATCATGTTACATCTCCTTAATTCATTTTGTTCTCCTACATTTATTTACTAAAGAGGATAATCTTCCGAATGAATGAAATGATACAAACGAATCACTTATTGATATATCTTTTTTGAAATATCCTTTTAATATGATGTTGATATTTTGAAATGCCTATTGGAATTCATGATATGAGATAATTGAATCCTTGACTTACTCTTTATATGGCTTGAAAATAGATGGTTAAAATCTTGTTTGATGAGTTGTCTTATAAGATTTTGCCTTTACATCTTGAACTTTCATGCTTATATTGATTTGGCATATAAAGACTAAGGCATGCTTAGATGAAAAAGAATTACTTAAAAAATGCTTTTCCCATCTGATCGAGATTAATGATTTCATGATATTTTGTGAATCTCGAAATTGATTTTCATGACTTGATTATGAGTTTCAAGTTACCGATTTGATTTGAATAAGTTTTATTTAAATCATAATCTTGATCTTGCAAAATTGGAATCACAAATAATATCTTTTGGTATTCATGAATTGACACTCACAATATGAAAGTATTGGTATTCATGACTTGAATTTGATTGAAACATTACATACTTAAATTAATCATTCTCCTATGTTTCAAAAATTCTTTAAAAGCCTTATGAGATGACTGAAAATTAATTTACTTTATGATGAATCACGAATCATGACTTGATCTATGATATTGATATATTTTAATCATGATACTTGGTTGTATAATTCTTTTGCTCTATTAAAAGGATTTATTGAATGAATCATGTCCTTCTTGAATTTTCTTGATATCATGACATGATTTTGTAAGTTAGCTTGTATAATGATTAAAATCTTTTGGCCATTGATTTCTCCCTTCTTTTCGGTAATGACAAAGGGGGAGAAATATATGAATTGATACTATGAGTGCCATATTTGAATGATAAATATATGAATTAATGTTATAAGTGTCATATTTGAATTTGGATTATGTTAAGATATCAAAAGAAGCTTGCATCGAAATATATGGTAAATTGATAATCGAAATGCTATGATTGCCATATGCCATGTTTGCATCATATTAAAATATCAAGAACTTGCATTGTAATTTTACTTGCTGATATCTTGTCATGTGATGAAATGCTACCATTTGTTGCTAAAATGATGCATGCAATACTTATGCTTTTTATGTGATGTATTACATATGATGTGAATCATGATTAATATTGCCTTAATTTGAATTCAAGGTTTATCTCAATTATGGAATTTTTAAATAAGAATGATTACTCACCTTTGTCATGATTTAGAAATTGACATAAAGGGTCTTCCCTTTATGACAATGACTAAGGGGGAGATAGCTAGCTTGCACAATTCAAGAAGAAAGTAAAAATTGCACTTCTCAAAAGAGAAGAAATTGCTATCTTAAACATCACCGAGAATTGCTAGCTTGAAACATCAAGAAAATGCAAAAATGTGCAATCGTGCCTATCTCAAGAAAAGCAAATATGCCAACTTGCATATATTTGAATTTGCTAGCTTATAAAACTTGCATATTTCAAGAAGCAAGAGTTGCTTTCTTGAACATCTCTAAATTGCTAGCTTGCAAGTTCTAAAATGTTATAAAACTGCTAGATTGCATGATGATAAAAATTTAATATTATATTTTTCATGCAATAAGTTGAACCCATATATGTTGATAAAAATGTTATAAAACACTTGATTGTGGTACTTCTCCTTTTTGTTGATGACAAAGGGGGAGAAGTATGTTGATAACATGACATGTGATGCATAAGTTTTATGCATATGGTCATGATGATGTATTGCAAGTATTCATGATGAATATTGCAATGACTTAAATTCAGTTTGAGTTCAAGGTTCTATTAATATGGCATATCGATAGGGGGAGTTTGTATAAACTTCGGGAGTTAAGGTTAACTCCGTCATCAAGTGGTTGTCATCATCAAAAAGAGGGAGATTGTTGAATCTCGTATTTTGATGATGAAACCACTTGATATGTGTTTATAGTTTAAAATGCATTTTGAGTGATGCAGGTCTACTCGATCAAGATTAGATAGTTAACGCAGGAGGAATTGACGTTGCGCCGGAGGAGATCACGTTAGGATATTGGATGGCAGAAGACTTCGGACGTCGGGCATCGGGCCAAGAGTGGAATTGCGCTAGGGATATCGGGGTTGTGGAGGTCAACCACCAATTGGGCAACAATCCGCAAGAAAGGACGATGCGCTGAAGAATCGGACGAAGCGCTAACCAATAACGTGCCAGGCAACAGAATGTCAATTCGCATTGTAATAATTGTCTAGATCGGAGTAGAGTTTTGGCTTATGTGTGCAGGATTAACTACGATAACAATGAAGACATAAAGCGAAACAAAGTGTTGGAGTCAAGCGCAAAGGATTTGTTGCGAGTTCGAGAGTTCGACGGAAGTCCGAAGGTTCGTCGGGAATGCTGTCGGAACTAGCCGAGAATGAGTAGGGAGCTTGCCGAAGGGTTTTTCGGAAGCTCACTAAAAGGTTCGTTGGAAGTTCGCGAAGCTCGCCGAGAAAGATCGGAGCTTGCCGAAGAAGCTCGTTGGAACTCGCCAAGATCAAATCGTGAAGTCTAGGAGCTTGCCGGGAGTCCGCAGAATGGTTTCCGAGAGTTTATCAGAAGACCGTCGGAAGTTCGTTGGAAGCTCGCCGGAAGAAGTCTTGACTTATGGACTTTGTAATAGCTTAGAAAATGTCTTTAAATTCGTAATTAGCACATTAATTAGGGTTAGGATTAGGTGTTAATCCTATAACCCAAGTAGGGCCTAATTGGGCCAGAGTTCGGACTAGTTAAGGCCAAGTTTGGAGCCCAACCAGTGAGCTGAATTGGCCTAGGCGGTGGCACTGCCTAGACTGGGCGATGGCACCGCTTGACTGGGCAGTGGCACCGCCAGTCCACTGTCAATGTCAGACACTGACAGGCGGTGGCACTGCCACTGACAGGCGGTGGCACCGCCAGCATCGGGAACCAAAGAGAATTCAAATTTTGGTTCTCTTTGACAGACACTGACAGGCGGTGGCACCGCCAGCACCGCCTCAAATCTCAACTGAGACAACAACCTTTTGAGAAGCTAGAAGTTGAGAAAATCTTTAGGAAAAGTCTTGTTTTCAATAGCTTGAGTATTCACCTCCTTTCTTTTCATCGAACTCTTTGTAAAAGGGTGAACCACTTGTAAGAGGTTGTAAGAGAGGTGTATGAAGGAGGTTGATCTTCACCTAGTAAAGGAAGATCATTAGTGGATGCCGATGGCCTCGATGGAAGAGGAATCGGAGGAGTGGATGTACGTCACGATTAACCAAACCACTATAAACTACCGTCTTCTCTGGTTTGCATTTACTTCCTGCTATTACCTTACTGCAAACCCCTTCAATAGCTTACTGCCTTCAAGTTAAAACACAATCGAAACGGTTTCAAATGAAACGTTGCTTTTATCGTACGAAGTTTCTGAAAGTGTTTAAATTATCGAAAGTTTATCATACTTTACCGTTGTACTAATTCACCCCCCCCCTCTCTTAGTGCCGCTCCGGTCCTAACAATTTTAACTAGTTTATGTATTCGGACATATCAACATTCATAATTCTCTTCTTATGAAATCAAATTGTTCTTCAATTAGAGGTTTTGTAAAAATATCAGCTAGTTGATGTTTAGTATCAATGAACTCTATGATTACATTATGATTAGTAACATGATCTCGTATAGAGTGATGTCTATTATCAATATGTTTTGTTCTTAAGTGTTGTATAGGATTCTTCGTTAAGCATATTGCACTTGTGTTATCACATTTAATGGGAATATTTTTAAGATGAATTTTATAATCTTCTAATATGTTTTTCATCCATACAACTTGTGCACAGCATGCACTTGCTGCAATATATTCAGCTTCGGTTGTTGATAGTGCATCCGAGTTTTGTTTCTTAGATGACCAGGAAACAAGGGCATGTCCTAAAAATTGACATGTTCCTGATGTGCTTTTTCTATCTAGTTTACAGCTAGCAAAGTCCGCATCAATATAAGCAATTAACTCAAGATTCTTTGATTTTGGGTACCATAATCCTAGATTTGTGGTACCATTAAGATATCTAAGTATTTTTTTAACTGCTTTAAGATGAGATATCTTAGGGTTTGATTGAAATCTAGCACAAAGTCCTACACTGAACATGATATATGGTCTAGTTGCAGTGAGGTAAAGTTAACTTCCTATCATGCCCCTATAAGGTTTTTGATCGAAGCTTTCTCCATTTTCATCGATTTCTAACTTAGTAGATGTGCTCATAGGAGTGTTAATAGCTTTTGAGTTATTCATATTAATTTTTTTAGCAAATTCATAGCATATTTAGTTTGACTAATAAAGATGTCATTGCTTAGTTGTTTGATTTGTAAGCCTAAGAAGAATGTTAATTCTCCCATTAAACTCATTTCGAATTCAAGACTCATAGTTTTAGCAAAAGATTCACAAAGAGATTCATTCGTAGAACCAAAGATAATATCATCAACATAAATCTGAACAATGAGAAAATCATTTTCAAAATTCTTGATGAACAATGTAGTATCAACCTTGCCTTTTGTGAAATTATTTTCGATAAGAAAAGAACTAAGTCTCTCGTACCAAGCCCTCGGAGCTTGTTTTAAACCATAGAGAGCTTTAGTTAATCTAAACACATGATTACGGAGGATATTATTTTCAAATCCAGGAAGTTGTTCAACATAGACTTCTTCGGAAATAAAGCCATTAAGAAAAGTACTTTTAACATCCATTTGAAACAACTTAAAATTATTACTACTAGCGTAGGCAAGGAGCATCCTTATGGCTTCTAATCGAGCCATAGGAGTGAAGGTTTCTTCGTAATCGATACCTTCTTCTTGGTTGAAACCTTTGGCCACTAATCTAGCCTTGTTTCTAACCACGATACCATATTCATCTTGCTTGTTTCTAAAAACCCATTTAGTACCAATAACTAAATGGTCATTTGGCCTAGAACAAGCTTCCACACCTCATTTCTCTTAAATTGATTTAATTCATCTTGCATTGCGATAATCCATGAATCATCTTTCATGGCTTCGTCAACACATTTGGGTTCAATTTGGGAGAGAAAAGTGGCGTTGGAACAAAAAATTTTAAGAGAAGAATGTGTTTGAACCCCCTTTGATGTGTCTCCTAATATTAGCTCCTTAGGATAAGCATCTACATACTTCCAATCCTTGGGTAAGGATATTTCGGAAGTGGATGCATTCAAGTTGCTAGTTGGAGACGGGGTTTCATTTAAATTCAAGGAATCAAAATTAACATCATCATCAAAATCGTTTTTCCTGATTTCGGAAATCCCATTAAAGACAACATTAATGGATTCTTCAATAATTAAAGTTCTTTTATTGAAGATAGGAAAACCTTTAGAAACCAAAGAATAACCAAGAAAGATTCCTTCATCGGATTTAGCATCAAATTTTCCTAAGTTATCTTTTTCATTCAAGATAAAACACTTACACCCAAAGACTTTAAAATATGAAACATTGGGTTTTTTGTTGTTCCATAACTCATAAGGAGTTTTGGTGAGTAAGGGTCTTACTAGAACTCTATTAAAAATATAGCATGCAGTATTTACGGCTTCGGCCCAAAAATATTTGGGTAGGCTATGTTCATTCAACATGGTATTTGTCATTTCTTGTAAATTTCATTTTTTTCTTTCTACTACTCTATTTTGTTGAGGATTTCTAGGAGTAGAGAAATTATGGTTGTATCCATTGAGTTCACAAAATTCTTGGAAATCATGGTTTTGAAATTCACCACCGTGATCACTTCTAATTGACGAAATCATAGAACCCTTCTCATTCTGAACATGTTTACAAAACTTGGTAAAATATCTAAAGCTTTCATTTTTCTGTTTTAAGAAGTAAGTCTATGTGTATCTACTATAGTCATCCACAATGACGAAGACGTATTTGCTACCTCCTAGGCTTGATGTAGAGATTGGTCCGAACAAGTCCATATGGATCAATTGTAAGGGCCTAGAGGTGCTTATTTGATTCTTAGATTTGAAACTGCCCATAATTTGTTTACCTAATTGGCAAGCATCACATACATTATCTTTGATGAACTTGATATGAGGAATTCCTCTTACAAGTTCTTTAGATGATATTTGAGTAATTAGTTTCATGCTAGCATGACCTAATCTTCTATGCCATAGCTAAGCATCCTCATTCAAAACCGAAAAACACATTTCATTACACAAATCATTGATGTCAATAGTGTATATGTTATTTTGTTTTAATGCAATCATAGACGTGTTTTTGTGTGGTTTTTCAATGATGCAAGCATTAGATTCGAATCTGACAATATATCCTTTATCACATAATTGACTAATGCTCAAGAAGGTATGTTTTAAACCATCAACTAACAAAACATCTTCGATAAAGAAGTTGGATTTGTTACCTATGGTTCCTTTGCCAATGATTTTACCCTTGTTGTTGTCTCCGAAGGTGACATAGCCTTCGTCTATGGTAGTGAGCTTAGAGAATTGAGATGGATCTCCGGTCATATACCTTGAGCATCCACTATCAAGGTACCATCTCTTGCTCCTAGCTTGCGATGGTATAGGTTTCTACAAGAAAGGATGATTTTTAGGTACCCATTTGCTTTTGGGTGCCTAAAAAATAGATCTACATTGTTTATCATGTTACATTGAATTTATCATGGTTCCTTTAGGAACCCAAATTAATTTGTTTGGACTAATTTTCTTGAATGGACAATAATGCGTTTTGTGTCGAACATATAAGATAGGGCCTTTTCTGAAGGTGGTTGGATTTTGGTGAGGACTTCTCACAAATCCGATTCCACTTCTTTTGGAAACGTAACCCTTGTTTGCAAGGATCATGTTCAAGGAATTGCTACCAACCTCGAATTTCTTCAAGGTGTCCTTAAGTAGCAAGTTTTCCTTTTGGAGAGTTTCTAGATCAGGGCATTTTATGCATGAACCTAAACTATCATGATATTTAGTTTTTAACTTATCGAAATTACAAGTAAGACTATCATGCTCCTTTTTTAGCAATTTGTATTTTCTACTAATAATCTTGCATTTATCAAATAAGTAATGGAAGGCATTTAATAATTCATCAAATGATAAATCTGCATCTATTAAATTCGTTACCTCCTCTCCGATGGCCATTAAGGCGTAATGAGCAACTTGCTCGGTGTTGGACTCCTCTTCTTCGGACACGCTCGAGTCATCCTATGTTGCTTTGAGCGCCTTCTTCTTTGATGTTCTCTTTTTGACTTGAGGACAATCAATCTTGTAGTGTCCCAGCTTCTTGCACTCATAGCAAATAACTTGGTCCTTCTTGGGTTAAAGTTTATTTTTTGTATCATTCTTAAACTTGTTTCTTTTAATAAATTTTTTAAATTTTCTTGTTAGAAGTGCCAAGTCATCGTCACAGTCCTCATCACTTGAGTTTTCTCTCAAGTGGTCTTCTGAAGTTCTAAGTGTCATATCCTTCCTGTTCTTTGGAAGGATGTCTTCTTGCTCTTAATGAGCTTTGCAAGTCATCTCGTAGGTCATTAATGACCCGATTAGTTCTTCAAGAGGGAAGTTATTTAGATCTTTCGCCTCTTGAATAGCAGTGACTTTAGGATCCCAACTCTTAGGAAGGGATCTTAGAATCTTATTTACAAGCTCAAAATCCGAAAAACTTTTTTCGAATCCTTTTAGATTGTTGACGACGTCCGTGAAACGGGTAAACATGTCGCCAATAGTCTCACTCGGTTTCATCCGAAAAAGTTCGAAAGAATGTAACAAAAGATTGATTTTTGACTCTTTCACTCTACTTGTGCCTTCGTGAGTCACTTCGAGTGTGTGCCAAATATCAAATGCGGTTTCACAAACCGAAACACGGTTGAACTCATTTTTATCAAGTGCACAAAATAAGGCATTCATAGCCTTTACATTAAGAGCGAAAGCCTTCTTCTCCAATTCATTCCAATCAATCATTGGAAGAGAAGACTTTGAAAATCCATTTTCGACAAGATTCCAAAGTTCAAAATCCATAGAAATAAGAAAGATCCTCATTCGGGTCTTCCAATAGGTGTAGTCTGTCCCATTGAACATGCGTGGACATGTAATAGAATGGCCCTCTTGGTTTCTGGCATATGCCATCTCTCTTGGGTTTTAATCCGTTTGAGAGTTAACCCCGCTCTGATACCAATTGTTAGGATCAAGAGCACTAAGAGGGGGGGAGGTGAATTAGTGCAGCGGCAAACCTTCTACGATAAAAATCGTTTTCGTTCGATAAAAGTGATTTCGGTAGGAAAGTCGATTCGTAAATCACTTTAACTTTTGATTAAGCGAGATGCAGCAAAGATATAAGTGCAATTTGCAGTTATGGTTAAAATTAGATAGTAGACGCAAACTGAAATATGATATTCATACGAAAAAATTGATTTACGTCTAAATGCTGATTCGTAAATCACTTGATTAAGCGAGATGCAGTTAAAGCAAGGATATAAAGGTAGTTTGCAGTTATGATAGAAATCAAAATGTAAACGCAAACTGAAATATGATGATCGTACGATAAAACTGATTTACGTCTAAACGCCGATTCGGAAAGTGTAAAGCTTGAAACCCGATCGTATATGCGCAAAAAGCAGTAAGCTTTTGAGGAGATTTGCAGTAAGGATAAGATGCTCAAAGTAAATGCAATCCGAGATTTAGAGTGGTTCAGTCAATCTTGACCTACTTCACTTTTGGCTTCCTCTACCGACGAGGTCACCGACGTCAACTAGAGGCCTTCCTTCAATAGGCGAAGGCCAACCACCCTTTTACAGTTTCACTCCTTTTGACGGGCTTAGGAGACAACCCTTACAGAATTTTCTCTCCTCTCTTTAAAGATCAGAACTTGGAAGAAAAGAGGGAGAAGAACTTTTGGCCTTTACAACAATTTTGAGCTCTAAGAATCACAGAATAAGATCAGGATTTCGATGTTTGTATGTTGCCTTTTAGTGCTAAATGGGTGGGGTATTTATAGGCCCCAACCCAGTTTGAATTTGCAGCTTAAAACTGTCAATTCCTGGAATTCCGAGGTTTGGCGGTTGCACCGCCTGACTGGAGCGGTTGCACCGCTTGGTAGAGCTCGAAGACTGAGCCTTTAGGCGGTGCCACCTCCTATCAGGGGCGGTTGCACCTCCTGCCAGAGCTCGAAGACCGAGCTCAAGCGGTGCCACCTCCTAACTAAGGCGGTTGCACCGCTCAACGAAAGCTCGGAGACCAAGCCCAGGCGGTGCCATCTCTATCAAGGGCGATTGCACCTCCTGCCAGAGCTCGAATACTGAGCTCAGGTGGTGCCACCGCTTGACTGAGGCGGTTGAACCGTCTGGCAGAAATCAGGGTCCGAATGGGTTGATCCATTCGGCCCAATTTGGGTTTTTTCAAGGGCCCAATTGCCCCAAGATTAAGTTAATGGGATCACCTCCCATTTTCAACTTAATCATTGTGCTAACTATATTTTTTCCTAAAATATTTACTGCAACTTGCTCCGGTGCATCAATCACTTCTTCCGGCGAGCTTGCGGCGAACTTCCATCGATCATCCGATGAACCCTCGATAATGCTCCTGCTGACTTCTGGAAAACTCCTAGACTTGCGACGATCCACTTGGCGAGTTCCGACAAGCTTCTTTGGCAAGCTCATGGACTTCTCGGATTTGTTTCCGCAGAACCTCCGACGACTGTCCGAACTTCCGTCGAACTCTCGAACTCCCAACGTGATCATTGTCTTGACTCCGGCGCAACTCCTGTTGCATATCTTATTTTCATCGTAGTTAATCCTGCACACTTATCTCAACATATAGATTAGATAACAAATGACAATTGACTTCATCATCAAAATCCGAGATTCAACATAGGAGACAACCCTTACAAACTTTTCTCTCCTCTCTTGAAAGATCAAAACTTGGAAAATGAGGGAGGAGAACTTCTAGCCTTTACAACACTTTTGAGCTCTAAAAATCATAGAGTAAGATTGGATTTTTGGTGCCCTTTCATGTAGGAAAGGGTGGGGTATATATATTTTTGAATTTGGAGCTCAAAAATGTCTTTTCCCGGATTTTCGGGGTCCTAGCGGTACCACCTCCTGACTGGGGCGGTACAATCGCTTAGCAGCTCGGAGACTGAGCTTCTGGGCGGTGCCACCGCCTGACAGGGGCGGTTGCACTGCCCAGTCTCGCTCGGAGACTAAGCCTTAGCGGTGCCACCACCTGTCAGGGGTGGTTGCACCGCCCAGTCTAGCTCGGAGACTAAGCCCAAGTGGTGCCACCGCTTGCCTGGGGTGGTTGCACCGCCCAGCTTTCCTGAGAGACCCTCTCCTCGGCGGTGCCACCGCCTAGTAGGAATTCTGGTCTGAATGGGTTGATCCATTCGGCCCAATTTGGGTCTGTCAAGGGCCCAATTACCCCCAGATTAAGTTAATGGGATCACCTCCCATTCCTAACTTAATCTACATGCTAACTATGACAATTCTTAAGACATTTACTACAGCTTGCTCTGGTGCGTCAATCACTTCTTCCGGCGATTTTCCAGCGAACTTCCGGCGAACATTCGACGAACCTCCAGCGATGCTCCGACGGACTTCCGGCAAACTCCTGGACTTGCGACGATCCACTTGGTGAGTTCCGACGAGCTTCTTTTGGCAAGCTCTTGGACTTCTCAGATTTGTTCCCGCAGAACCTTCGACGACCGTCCGGACTTCCGTCGAGCTCTCGAGCTCTCAACGTGATTATAGTCTTTGACTCCGGCTCAACTCCTACTGCATGTCTTACTTTCATCGTAGTTAATCCTGTACACTTATCTCGACATATGGATTAGATAACAAATAACAATTGACTTCATCATCAAAATCCGAGATACAACAAAATAAATATTAAATAAACCCTTATCCAACTGAACTAAACAAACTCAATAAATATTATTTAAAAACTTAAAAAATAAAAAGATCCTAATAATTATATGCTTAAATTTAAGTTTTAATAATTTAGTTCTTAATAGTTCTTAGAGATATAAGAATCTTTCTAATAATTTTAATATTACTAATATCCTCCATTGATTTTGATTTGGTTTGTGATGGCTAAAGTGCAAGAGAAATAGTCGAAGATGGATTGTATGTGATTCATCTTCAAACTTTCAAACTCTACTCTGACTACTTTGTAATTGTGTCTTCTTTACTTTATTCACGTCTTAATAAATCTTTTGAAGGATTAATCAAGAATCATGTATTGTTTAGAGTTGTACTGATCTTCTCAAGAATGTTGCTATTGCTTGATAAATAAGACTTACAGCTACTTTATCTTGCTTCTTTTGATCTCTTAATATGACCTTCTCTACTGTCGTGAGAGAGTCATGTATCGTTCTTAATATGACCTTTTCTCTGTGAAAACCCATACAATAATATCCCAAACATCCTGAGATTCGACATATATCTCCATTTGAATGCTCCCTTGATCATCATTTTTGTTGAAAAAGATCATCTCGATGATCTGGATCTTCTCTTCCTCAATGTCACCAATTAATTCTTCACGAGCAACTTCTTTCACCGATTAATTCGTCTCACTATCTCTCGCAACTTCTCTTTCTATTTTCTCACTCCTCACTTATAGGATCTTAAGGCTTGGATACCATATTGGAAAGAATGGGAACTCCCAAAAATTAATAATGAAGCGGATCAACATGGAAGAGGTATAATATATATCTCACATATAATTAATTCCCTCAACTCTTCTTTCAATGCTTTGCCTTAAGCGACAAACACAACCCATATTTATAGTAGATCAATTGACCTACAATTGCAACCCTTAGTTAAAGATAAACTTGATCTAAAACTAAAGTCCAACTTCTTTTGCTGCTGCCAACTCCAACTTTGCTGCTGCTAATCTTCAACATTTGCTGTTGTCCATTGCTAACTTCAATATTTGCTGTTGCCAACTGTTAACTTTAACATTTGCTGCCACTTTAACCTTCTCTTTGTTGCCACCAACTTCGACATTTACAGTTGTAATTTACGAAAATAAAATATATCTAAAAACTAACACTCGACTTCACTAAGTTGGTTTCATAAAATTTAAATTATATTTTAACACGCTGTGGCAAGCCAGCTCGGAGAGAACGATAGGAAGCTCCAAGTTGGCGTTGCGAGCGGAGAAAACGACTGCAAATATCCCCTCTTTGGATACGACTGTGATGGTTCGATTATAAGAATACAGCCAGCGATGGTCATAGCTAACTCATCACAATTCTCAGAAGATGGAGTTGCACAGGTAGATGTTATCGCAAAAGAAGTGAAACAAAGGATCAAATAGGTGGCGGATGGTGGCCTTCTCCTTTTTGCAAGTGTACTACAAGTGAACTGCAAACTGCAGATATGAGCCGTGGACTGCGGTGGCTGTGAGCTCCGGCAATGTCAGGCCAATAGTTTCATGGACCACGCTGATAGTTTCCGCCATGGCCATCACGTGGCTCCGAGCCACGCGGTCCTAATCGAACAGCTCCTAGTGTTCGGGGGTCCCCGGTTCCCATTTGAAGGTGAACAGCGACGACGTCTTTGGGGCCGATCCATGATGCAAGGATATCTTCAGGGGGCTCGTGCAAGCACCGTTCCTGCAATGGAGTGCTGTATATGTATAATTGCTCTCTTATTGGAACTTATATATAACATCAGTAGCTGTTTGAGTACTATTTGTTTGACTGCATAGTGCCTCTGATATACTACACCTGCTTACCTTTTGATCCTTATGGCACTGGTTTTCTGGGTTTGTCTCACTTGGTGATGAACGAAGAGGGCGTATTGATTCTAATTTGTCGGCTTTTAGCGCTCGTACCGAGTAAGAAAAGGTTGATGGTTTTGCGGGAGATTTGATTGAACTGTATGCAGTTTGATTCTAAAAAGGAGAGCCTGTGATGCCTTTAAGCTTCTCATGCTTACATTTCTGTGTTTTTTTTTGTTTCCCCTTTGCTTACGGGCAGTCCTGTTTGACAAAGACACCTCGTTGGCTCGAGAATCAGAGATCACACGTCTCTCATGAATCACCCTTCATTCAGAACACCGAGTTCTCTGGCAGCTGCAAGATGAGAATCTCTCCCACACGAACACTACACGCAAGCAAGCCACAAACTCTCAGTCATACACAGGAACCACGCGGTGCTTAAAATAATATTAGAGATGCTGGGTTGAGAGTCGAATTCATTCGAGCGAAGTCTTTATACAGAGAAGACATACATTTCTATGATTCAAAAATCCTAATAATCTCGCAGAAGACCATCCTTGGCATCAAAGTTTCCCCTTGTTATCGACAAATGCTAAAATAACTCAGAGTAATTGCACAATGATGTATCGTTGTCTCGTATTGCGACGTTAATGTGTCACCGTATGATGTGGATGTGAGCCATGTGCTCGAGGAAAAAAGTTAACTCGATTTAGGGTATACCAGTGGAATCTTCCAAGGAGAGAACAATGGCGAAGACGGTCGTGGAACAACTAATGCCTCGTATAACATCAAATGCATGACGCCGTGACTTGTGCCCTACCGGGTGGATCATCTATGCATCGCCATGAATCCCTTGTTTCTTGTTGGATCATGTCATTGGAGAGCAACCTCTTGTCTTGTTTTCCTTTTATATCGGTGTAACTACAGGTCCCTACTATTCGGCATGGCTGCCCAGAAGAACTATTCCCCATTGATATCGATGCCCGCGACAAAGCTTATAAAGCTTAATACTGTTCAACCACTGAGAACTCCATCAGGCCCACTTGCATGATTGGTGGTCGGTGAATCACCGGACAATCCAGTGAAATGCACATATTGCAGGGATTCAGATCTTTGATGATTATTTTTACTGCAAGAATCTGTAAGATGATCCAGAGGTTAACAAAACAAGAATCTAGCTTTTCGATAACCCAAAGCTGAGTGCTGCTTTTCGAAATCAACAATAGAAATTAAGTAGACCGAATCATCGCATGTCATTGGGCCTCTCAATGACCTAAGTACATTAATTATACATTCAAATAATATATCCTAATATTCTTAAGGCATATCGATCTGTAAGGAGGCTCTGTCGACAGACCCAGATAGAATATGTCAGTAGTCACAAGCATGGATTGATAACTTTCTTACCCATCTCAGGAGAGCATTCAATCTTCAAATTTGTACCGTAAAACGGGCTTTCCCATGTCAGGATGGGTAAAACCTTAAAGGTTTGAATCTGAAGTACAATGGGGTGAAGGACCTTCATTTCATGAGCACCAGTGTCGTCCCACTCTGAGACAGTTTACTGCATAGAATTAATTAGTGGGCATATTCTTTTTACTCAACCATGGAATTCCAAACTTTCAACTCAAACTATCACCAGGTAACATTGTTTCCGCATTTTTTACACGAGAGGAATAGTTAAGTAACTGCTCTCTGAATCCTCCAGTGAGCGAACAGTACCAACTACCAGAAGAAGCACCACATTAATTTGGTCTAGCAAAGCAAAAGCATGGATGCATGAAACAGAAGATTAAGCTAGTAATGCTCATTGATCTACATCTTCCTGAGGTAGCAAGTGAGAAGGGAAGCTTTGAGCAGATTAAACTTCTTTCTCCTTCTCCATCAGTTGCATCAACAAATCCACAAAAGCTAGCATTATTACCTTGTGATTCTTCCTTTCGTTCAGCCTCAAGTAGCAATGCAGAAGTTCCTGAAGGCTATGCCACTCCCTCAGCTCGTGTGCCACCACCATCTCCTCCATGGATGCTCGGAAGTCTTGGTACGGGTCCTCCGAGGAAATGGCAATCGGTATGCTCTCCTCGTAGAATGACGCCTTACCCAACGCTGCCTTGGTTGTGCGTTGGGCTTTTCGGATGCCGGTCTCAGGTTTAGCCTCCTCCATGATGGATTTCGTTGTGCACGGTGAAAAGAAGAACCTCGTGGAACATATGGCGCCTTCTAGGATGGCACTCCGACCTTCGTATTGGTCTGCGCCGGGGCAGGTAGAAGACATGGTTGTGGTGGTGGTGGTGGCCGTGGTGGACACGTCGCTGAAGCCGAAATCCTCCTCGAGGTATGGGAGCTGGTAGAGGTTCTCCTGGAGCTCCAAGGGGCCAAAGCAGGTGAATGAGGAGGGAGAAGAGGTGCAATAGGGGTAATGTAAGCTGGAGTAGAGCTCTCCTGCTCTGAAGGACTGGGTTTCTTCTTCTTGGATGCAGATGGGGCCAATGGGTTTGATGCTGGTGATGGCTCCTTGGAGATTTTTGAATGAAGACTTGAGCTTCTCCATTTCTCTTCCCTCTATTCATATGGGGGGAGGGAGAGAGAGAAAGGGGGCGAAATTCTCATAATTATAGAGGCCTCAAAATCATCATTAATCTGCATAAGTTTAATTTACTTGTTTAATGAATCATTTGCATGCATTACATAGTCGAACAATTTATAGTAAGGACATCGCATGAGATTAAAAAACATGCTTCGGTGCCATGCTCTTTAATAATCTAAGCAACCAACATTCACACCATCAAGCAGAAAAACAATAGATTGTGTATATATAATTTGTTTTTTTTTCTTCAAAATCCCATCTTATTTCGAAATTTCGTACAATGAGTATTTATGAGAATATATCCTTAGTCTTTAATTGAGTTTATCGTTATCCCGTACAGTCATGAAAACAATTGGCCAAGTGGTCCAAATGAGACTGATATCTTAAGTTGGATGCGTAGTTCTGGATGATATCTGATGTTATGGATTGATCTCAGTAAGTAAATCGAAATTTAATCCGATGTTATGACAGAATTCAGATCCTCTGTTTTGCGTTTCACATCCTTATAAACCACGAAATAAGGATTGATTTTATAAAATTAAAATGTTTGTATAAATCTGACCAACATAATTTGGATTACACACGAAAACATTTGGGATGTGTTAGGATTTCCTTGCATCAGTTCTTATTTGTCTCACATTACACTTCTCCAACAGCCTAGCAATAAGTCAAAAGCGCAACGAGCAGAAATTAACTTTCCTTTCCTTCAACCAAAAGAGGTTGATGAACTTTTCAGGTGCCATGTATTCACAACATTATCACTTGACCAGTACACCCGTGGATGCATCGGGAGTGCTTCAACTTGGGAATTGGAGTCTCCACGGCTTTGCTCTCGGGCCAACCATGGTGCTGTGAGAGCAAGCGAACGAGCAAACGAGCAGACAGCTTAATTATGTGTGATACAGTTTGAAATAAGAAGGAACAGGAGGAGGGTGTGTGGTCCATGGAGGTATCCAACCACATGCATTAGAAGCCAAAAGATAATTAATAGTTTCAGATGGTCCTATCAACTCATCATTCCTCCCACCCTTAATGGTGAGTTGCGTGATACCATAAGATACACTTGCATACATCTCTCCTTGGCTCTTGGATCATGACTGGATTATCTGAGTGTTTGTTTACACAGCCACATCCGGACACACGACCTATTCCGGGAGATGCAGCACACCGTGGGCGGTAAGAGTCCAATGGGGGAGGGGAGAAAAATGCCAACCTGAAACAGTGAACCGCATGTTTTGAGCTTTCGAGCAATGATGATGAGAGAGTCTCATACAGAACCGGCACACGTGAACTTTCTACAGTGAGAATGATGCGAGACTAGACTCGGCTTGCACGCACCGCCTGCTTCAGCTTTTCAAGCTGGATGGATTATTGTGGGCGGGGCCGTCCATGAATGCAGGATTTGGAGTTCAGATGTTTGTAATGCAAATTTCAGTTTCAACGCATGAACGTTCCTGAAGCCAAAGCGTAAAGTGAGCAAGTTCACATGTCACGAGAACTAAAATGACACGGAAATGGGTCATTTTAGTTCTCGTTAGTACTGTTGATGAAAAGACAACTTTGGTTTCTGGTTCAACTTCGGCTTTGTGTACTTACTATGACATCTATCAAATAACAGATCCCAAGCTTGCATAAAAAGGGCTGCCTTAGGCAAGAGAGTAACAATGCAAAAAAAAATACACCAAATATTTTAGATATTATTAGGCATCTGGTTGGAGGATCTATCTCCGTTACAAAGCAGCCTGATCTGACCTAGTGAATCTCTTTCTCAACAAGGAATATAAATTCCAGCAACTATTATATACATACATGTATATGTACATCTTGGTGAGTTTAGAATAGCATTTTTTCTATTTCGAAGAAAAATTATACATTCATTTAGGAGCCCAAAGAGCTCACTAAAATCGTCTAGTTACATGAAGGCCATATTCTACCCTAGTCATATTTCTAATGACCAAACTAAATGTCGTGGTGCCAACTAAACGTTGAACTTTTGACTCCAAGGAATACCTCTTGTTCCGTTAAGGCAGTTGATGACCTCTAAAGCATTCCACTTGATTCAAATGTTCCTCGGCCCTTCTTCCTCTTCTACCAGTTTCAAGACTTGTGGGATGGCCCTGCACTCCACTCCACCTTCTTAGCGCTCCTCCCTTTACAATTTCCACAGCCTGTAGAGTGTAGCCAAAGAAGTTGCTGCTTGCTTGTCTTTAATAATATAACCTGTACCTGCAAGCACGCAGTTTAGACTAAATGAGCTATCACATTCGATGATCTAATCAAACAAACCTCGGGTGCACTGCATTGAATCCCACAAAACTTCCTCGGACCCATGTTGATCTGAACAGAAATCATCAATAGTAGATAAAAGCTTTGTGCGATAAAGGAGTAAGGCCAGGTCTTACGGTTGCGACCGAGGCAGCCATTCAGATTAACCCAAAGGAACCATAGGGAGTTACCGGTTACACTCCTTGGACATTTGGCCCCCTCCTTTCCAAGGATCTTGCCCCTCAAGCAATCAATGCCCTTTATACCATTCAGTCATTATCCAAGTTTATCTCTGACCAGTTTCCAGTATTCTCTAGCAGATGTGTCTAGGTGAATCAAAATGACTATTTCAAACACCACATCAATTAGAGTTAGTCCCAAAAAATTTACCAAAGGATAATTTTGATAACCCAACAAAGACAATAAAGCAGAAGAATAAAAGACGATAAAAACATCAAATTTACATGGTTCGATCAATTGACCTACATCCACAGACGAAAGAGGAGCAAATCACTACTATAAAAAGGGACTATTACAAATGCCTTAAGAAGATGTTCCTAGGCCATAAAACACCGAAAATTATTGAACAAGAAAAGCCTAAAGCAACCAATTAGGTTTTCTTGTGGTGCATCTGACTTCAAAGCTCAGGCCTTTATTTATAGGTTAAATAGGAGATACCAAATTTGATTTTCCCGATGTAGGACTATGGGACTTGCCAAACTAACAAATCTCCACCTTGGTATGTCCCAACAAAACTTGCTCCACCTTCTTCACAAAAGCCCCAATGGGCAATCATCAACAATAAACACCAACCAAGTCCAAGCACTGCTTGAACTTGTAAACTGGAAGAGGCTTCATAAGCATATCAGCTAGATTGTCCTTCGTATGAATTTTCTGAACAAGGACCTTTCTTTCAGCAATGGTATCCCATTTGCATCCAACATTTTTTTCTACCCGAAGGCGGCTTCACAAGATCCCAAGTTCTATTCTGTGGAGAGATTTTATTTCTTCATTCATCGCAATCAACCACTTAGCCGAATTATCATAAGAAACTGCATCTGAGTAGGTAATAGGCTCACCAACTTCACTTGTTTCTTTTGTAACAGACAAAGCATATGCAATTAAATTTGTATATCTTTGTGGTGGTCGAATATCTCTCCATGGTCTATCCTTGACTATAGAAACTCTAGATCATCTTCGTTAGTAGACTCGGGACTATCTACCGGCATTCTTTGAGTAGAAGAGTTCAACTTAAAAGAATCCAAACTACCAATCTCAAGCTCCACCTGCTTCTGCGCACTGTCATTTGTACAACTAGTAGATTCCTCTTTAGAAAATAACATAGACAATTAATCAAAAGTAATATCTCAACTGATTACAAATTTTGGGGATTTGGGATCAGAACACCATAATCTGTATCCTTTCACCCTAGAAGCATACTCAAGGAAAATATATTTTTTAGCTCGAGGCTCTAGTTTTCCTTCATTTATATGCATGTATGCTGGACACCCAAAAAATTTTAAATCTGAGTAATTAGCAGAAGTACCTGACCAAACTTCCTCTGGAGTTTTAAAGTTAAGTGCTGCAGAAGGAGCGCGGTTGACAACGTAATAGGTCATATTAATCGCCTCTGCCCAAAAGTCCTTTGTCAACCCTACATTTGAGATCATACACCTTGCTCTCTCCAAGAGTGTTCTGTTCATATGTTCGGCCACACTATTTTGCTGAGATGTCATCCTAACAGTGCGATGCCGAACAATTCCTTCATTTTTATAGAATTCATCAAAATCACCTTCACAAAATTCCATGTCATTATCTGTTCGAAGTCACTTAATCTGTTTACCTGTTTGCTTCTCAATCAAAGCCTTCCATTGTTTAAAGGTTAGAAAAATATCATTTTTATTCTTCAAAAAATAAACCCAAACTTTCCTGAAATAATCGTTAATGAAAGTCAACATATACCTAGCACCACCCTTAGACTGAACATGAGTTGGACCCCAAAGGCCTGAATAAATATAGTCAAGAGTAGCTTTTGTTTTGTTAACTGCCGGAGAATTGAAGCTGACTCTTTTCTACTTTCCAAAAATGTAGTGTTCACAAAAATCTAGTGGCCTAGTACTCTGTCCGCAAAGTAGACCCCTTTTGCTCAATATGCTCAAACATTTTTCACTCATATGACCTAAACGCATATGCCATAATTTGGTGATGTCAGAATCAGACAATGATGATGACGAGGCTATAACTGAGCCTGTGATAGTAGTTCCCTGCAAAATATATAAGCTACCAGACCTACAAGCTTTCATAACAACAAAGGCACTTCTAGAAACTTTCATAACTCCACCTTCAACTGTGTATTTACACCCAAGGGCCTCTAGGATGCCTAAAGAGATGAGATTCTTTTTTAAGTCAGGAACATGTCTAATATTAGTAAGCGTCCTTACAATACCATCATGCATTTTAATTCGAATTGTTCCTCTACCAACAACATCACATGCTACATTATTGCCCATCAAAACAATTCCACCATTACAAGATTCATATGTGGAAAACAAATCTCTATTAGGACACATATGATAAGACCAACCCGAATCTAAAATCCATTCATTTTTAGACCTCGTCCTGACATCAATAGTAGAGAAAATATTTCGAACATTATCATTAGTTGCTACACTAGCTTCAGCAGATTTAGTAGTTTTCTCAATAATTTTTTCCTTTTGCTTTAATTTATTTTTCAATTTAAAGCAATCAGCCTTAATGTGTCTCATTTTATGACAATATCTGCATTCCAAATTTCTATGTCTGGATTTAGATCTAGATTTAGATCTACTATTGTCAAATTCCCTTTTATTTGTTCTCCCCCTAACAACCAGACCTTCAACCTGATTCTCTCTACTTTCCTTAGTAATATCTTTGTCTATCTACTCCTTAGATTTTAGTGTAGATTTAATTTCTTGATATGAAATTATTTCTTTTCCATAAATCATAGTATCACAGAAATGCTTAAAAGATTGGGGAAGAGAACACAAAAGTAATAGGGCCTTATCCTTATCATCAATTTTTGCATCTATATTCTCTAAATCCATAACCAAGGAATCAAATTTATCAAGATGTGAGAGTATAGATGTACCTTTAGTCACCTTCTTATCCATACCCGTAAGATTTTCCTTTAACGTACCATTTAGAATGTTCTCAGCTCCTTGTAGTGCCAAATCAACTCTGTCTTGAACCAGAATGACCTTCATCTTGAATTTCTCAACAACGATCTTTGTTATTGTCATCGTTGCCAAAAGATCTCGAAACCAGGCTCTGACACCAGTTTGTTAGAGCTAGCCCTAGGAAATTTACCAAAGCGTAATTTTGGTAACCCAACAAAGATAATAAAGCGGAAGAATAAAAGATGACAAGAACACCAAATTTACGTGGTTTGGACAATTAACCTACATCCACGGACGAAATAGGAGCAAATCACTTCTATAAAAGAGGGACTATTACAAATACTTTATGAAGATGTTCCTAGGCCATAAAACACCGAAAATTACTGAACAAGAAAAGCCTAAAGCAAACAATTAGGTTTTCTTATAATGCATCTGACTTCAAAGCCCAGACCAGACCCTTATTTATAGGTTAAATAGGAGATATCAAATTTGATTTTCCCGATGTGAAACTATGAGACTTGCCAAACTAACACAACGCTCTAGCAAATCAATCAAATGTGAGCCCTCTACCCCACAACATTTTCCATAAGAAAACCTCAATATCCCGGCACCCTACATCGCCTTCCACCGATACCAGCTTTTCTCCTTACGATGAAGACTACTTGTAACATATGCGTACGTACTTTCTAAATATACATTACCTTTCGGAGTGAGAGTCCAAATCTAGCTATTATCAGGAGGATTTTGTGAGATACGGATTTCGTTAAACTTTTCAAGTAGAAGTGGATGAAATATGTTGTTAAGAATCTCATTGTTCTTGCAGTTAGGAAAGTTAAACATTTCATTCACAATATTAAGATATGTGGGTTGAATTTTTATCACATAATAGTAACGAGGTCGTATTCTGGTAGGACGCAAACCAACAATGGAGATGGACTCTCGACCTAATGAAGCTATGACGATTAAAGAAGTATTCCTGCGTGCAACAAGAGAAGGCATCAACAATCTAGAGGTTGAAGGTGAGATGATCTGTGCCTGAGAAAGATTTTGAAGAATGAAGAAACCACTCCATGGTTTATGAAAATTGCATCAGCAATAACAATGTTACTGTCAAAATTTCAATATATAGAGTTGCCCCATATCCCCATGGAGGGTAACAAGGCTGCTCACTATCTGGTAGTTAACACCAAAGTTATGAGAGAGGTGGTCCCAATGGTTCCAAATTCTGTCTTGTATCTTAAGCTTCGAGGAGATCAAATCTGATGTATCATTTGATTTGAATTAAATTTTTTTTTTTTGGAAAACAAAATGTGGACCACCTAACGAAAAGTACGTTGCCCAACCATGATTACGAAAACACCAATAGTTTACGAAAACACCCCTTTAATATCCGCAAAAGGGAGGACTTTTGAGAATTATAAAAAAGGGAGCACTACTCAGCAAAAATAAAAGAAGTGATAATTTTTCCCAAAAAATTATCTTTTCTTTAGTTACCATTAATATCCTTTAATAAGGGTAGTAATCTTTTCCTCGTTCAAAAGATAATTGTTGAACAAAAATTAAGGTGTAGGAAGATAATTGATCTCCATTACCTACACCTTCGTGTGAATTGAACATGTAATAAATTTATTTGAGGATCTAATTATAAATTCATGATCTACAGGAACTAAATTGTAAAACTGGAAAATAAAAAAAAATTAATGGTTTCAAGTGATGGGGATAAAAAGAGGAATAACCTTTGTATAGGAACGAATACTAGAAGACCAAAATACGCAGCGGAATAAAATGGAAACACAATCAAACAGAACACCAAGATATACGTGGAAAACCCCTTCAATGTGAAGGGTAAAAACCACGGGGCAAACTAGAGATAATCCACTATGAGAATAATGAATATACAAATCTCAATCTCTTGCCCAAAACCCAAGCAACAACCACAAGAGAATAACTGGGATACAAGGATCACGTTACTGCCCACAATATCTAAAACCTCCCAAGTAATCACAGCAAGAGCCTACTGTAGATTTGATCTAACCTGAGATGAGAACACTACTAGATGATTGTGAACAGTCTCTCTGCGTTGTCCTTGTCTTCTTCCCTTTCTTTCTCTTCCTTTTCTGCCTTGTTCTCCTTCTTCTCTTTGGAATCTCGTGGCTCCAAAGATCTGCCTCGTTGCTGCCTTTTTATAGCTTTAATCTGCCTCTTTAACGCAGCCACCACACCCCCCTAATCTTAATTAGGGTTAGGTTAAGAGAGGGTGTGGGCTGATAAAGCCCACATGGGCTGAATATGGGCCATCAGCCCAACAACCTCCCCCTTCAGCCCATAAAGGGAGGCTGTCCCATGACTCCTCAATGTGAAGCCATGCCGACCAACTGTCGGCATATCTCCTGTCTTTCTTTTGGTAAGGTCTTCGTTAACATGTCTGCTCCGTTGTCATCTGTATGAATTTTCTGAAGCTGCAACTGCTTCTCTTCAAATACATTTCGAATCCAGTGGTATCTGACATCTATATGCTTTGACTTGGAATGAAACATTGGGTTCTTACACAAATGGATGGCACTCTGGCTGTCACAATGCACCATATAATTTTCCTGTTTTAGCCCCAATTCTTGTAAGAATTCTTTCATCCATAACATTTCTTTGCATACCTCTGTAGCAGCAATATATTCTGCTTCTGTGGTGGAGAGAGCAATACACCTTTGTAACCTGGATTGCCATGACACAGCTCCCCCTGCAAAAGTAAGTACATAACCTGAAGTAGACTTCCTCGTATCTATATCTCTGGCCATATCTGCATCTGTGTAACCTGTCAACACAGGTGGTCCACCTCCAAAGCTTAAACAAACCTTAGAGCTCCCTTTGAGATATCTAAAAATCCACTTCACCGCTGCCCAGTGCTCTTTGCCTGGATTTGCAAGAAATCTGCTAGTAACACCCATTGCATATGCGATGTCCGGCCTCGTACATACCATTGCATACATTAAACTTCCAACTGCTGAAGCATAAGGAACCTTTTGCATTTTCTCCTTCTCCTCATCACTTGACGGACTCTGTTCTGAGCACAACTTGAAGTGACCTGCAAGAGGAGAACCAACTGGCTTAGCATTGCTCATACTGAATCTTTCCAATACCTTCTCGATGTATTTCTCCTGTGACAACCAAATCTTCTTGTTTTTCCTGTCACGAGAAATCTGCATGCCTAGTATTTGCTTTGCTGGCCCCATGTCCTTCATTGCAAAAGACTCACTCATTTCCTTCTTCAACCTGTCAATTTTAGACATATCTTTCCCAAGAATAAGCATGTCATCAACATAAAGTAAGAGAATAATAAAATCCTCACCAAACCATTTGATGTACACACAATGATCTGAAGCCGTTCTTTTGTATCCATTTTCTGTCATAAATGAATCAAACTTTCTGTACCACTGTCTTGGAGCTTGCTTTAGCCCATACAAGCTCTTCTTCAACTTGCAGACAAAATTATCTTTACCTTTGACTTTGAAGCCTTCTGGTTGCTCCATATAAATTTCCTCCTCCAAATCACCATGAAGGAAAGCTGTCTTCACATCTAACTGCTCAACCTCCAAGTCCTGGCTAGCAGCAATACCAAGAGCAACACGAATAGAAGACATTTTAACAACAGGAGAAAATATCTCTTCAAAGTCAATACCTTTCTTTTGACCAAAGCCTTTCACAACCAATCTAGCTTTGTACTTTGGTTGAGAACAATATTCTTGAGTCTTCAACCTAAAAACCCACTTGTTCTTCAAGGCCTTCATTCCATTTGGTAGCAGCACCAAATCATAAGTGTGGTTCTTCTGAAGAGCATCCATCTCTTCCTGCATAGCAGCTAACCACTTCTCTTTCTGCTCACTCTCAACTGCTTCCTGGTAACTCTCTGGTTCACCTGCATCAGTAAGCATCACATACTCATCTATAGAGTATCTTCTGGAAGGTTGACGTTGTCTAGAAGATCTTCTCAATTGAGGTTCTGCGGGAACTTGCTCTCCTACTTCTTCTTGCTCAACATGTCCTGTAGGTAAATCAATATCAGGCTCTACACTATTTTCCTGCACATCTCCCCCATCACCCTGATATACTGGAGGAATAACTGGGTCACAATCTGCTAATCCTTCTACAGAAGTCTTGGCTGGTGCCTTCTTCTTCAAATCCTCAAAGGTTTGATCCTCAAAGAAGACCACATCTCTGCTCCTGAACACCTTCTGCTTTTCTGGATCCCAAAGCCTGTAACCAAACTGATCATGTGAGTAACCAAGAAAAATACATTCTTTAGACTTATCATCTAGCTTGGACCTCTCATTATCTGGAACATGTGCAAATGCACGACAACCAAACACTCTCAAATGCCTATAGGAAACATCTTTCCCTGACCATACATGCTCTGCAACATCACTATCTAGGGCTGTACATGGTGATAAGTTGATCACATCAACTGCAGTCCTCAAAGCCTCATCCCAAAACCTTTTGGGTAGCTTGGCCTGTGAAAGCATACATCTGATCTTTTCCATGATGGTGCGATTCATCCTCTCTGCAATTGCATTATGCTGAGGTGTACCAGGAACTGTCATCTCATGTTGGATCCCATGCGACCTGCAATAGTCATTAAACAATCCCATATACTCACCACCATTATCTGATCTTA
The DNA here is from genome assembly GCF_036884655.1 of Musa acuminata AAA Group. NCBI lineage: Eukaryota > Viridiplantae > Streptophyta > Magnoliopsida > Zingiberales > Musaceae > Musa > Musa acuminata. The sequence continues at coordinate 19,198,518 of NC_088346.1, read as the reverse complement.
TGCATTTCAATTTCCTTTCTGTCTCCCTTTCAACCCTAGCATGAAACTCTTTGAAGACATTAATAACCTGATCTTTGGTCTTCAAAGCATAAGCCCAAACTTTCCTAGAAAAATCATCTATAAAAGTGACAAAATAAAGTGCACCACTTATACCAAGAACATCAACAGATCCACCAGGAGTTTTTGTCCTCAAAGGACCACATACATCTGTATAAACACGGTCTAAGGCATGCATTTTTCTAGACAAAGCAGCACTAGCAAATGAAACTCTATGTTGTTTACCAGCTAAACAATCAATACAAGGGTTCAGATGTATACCTCTGAGATCTGGTAATACCTCTCTCTTGGAAAGAGTTTGCAGCCCCTTCTCGCTCATGTGTCCCAATCGCCTATGCCACAACTCCATACTGAAGTCTTTCTCTGTAGCATTTAACTGCTCACCATAAGCTTTAGCCTGCAACCTGTACAAAGTATGACATTTCTTTCCATTAGCTATAACAAGAGAACCCTTACTGAGTTTCCATTGCCCTCTGTGAAATCTGTTTTCATAGTCTTCATCATCTAGTCTTCCAACTGAAATTAAATTCAGCCTCAAGTCAACCACATGTCTCACATCCTTAAGTACCAACTTGCAGCCAAGGTTGGTCTTTAAATGGATATCACCCATGCCAATGATGTCTGCTGTGCCATAGTTGCCCATCTTGACAACACCAAAGTTTCCAGACCTGTATGTAGCAAAAAACTCCCTCCGAGGTGTAGCATGATAAAAAGCACCTGTGTCAATCACCCACTCAAGATCCTGACACACACAAGAAAAAATATCATCAGAAGGAGACAAAATCAAATAATCACCACCCTGCACTGTAGCTGTAGTATTATCCTTTGATTCTGTAGACTCCACTTCTTTTCCCTTTTTCTTGTTCTTCTTAGGTTGCTTACATTGGTTCTTGTAATGTCCTTTCTCACCACAGTTATAGCAAACAATATCTTTTCTTGATCTTGACTTGCTCCTACCCATACGTGAACTACTTCTGAACTTTGACCTTCCTCTGTTCTCTGAGATAAGTGCTTGTGAATCATTCTGAGATGTTGCCGAACTCTTTCTTCTCAACTCCTCATTCAACAAACTGCTTGTTACTTGACTCATAGTGACAATACCATCTAGCGCAGAATTACTGAGGGAAACCACCAGTGTCTCCCAACTTTCTGGTAATGAACTGAGAAGTAACAATGCCTGCAACTCATTATCAAGAGACATTTTCATAGAGGATAACTGGTTAGTAATACTCTGCATTTCATTCAAATGCTCAGCAATAGAAGCACCCTCTCTATATTTTAGGTTCACAAGTTTTCTGATCAAAAAAGCTTTGTTGCCAGCTGTTTTTCTTTCATAGAGACTTTCCAATTTTTTCCAAAGAGAATATGCAGAAATTTCAGTAAAAACATGGTGAAAGACACTATCATCAAGCCACTGTCTAATAAACCCAATTGTTTTTCGATCTAACCTCTTCCACTCATCATCTATCATAGTTGTAGGTTTTGCACTATCCCCTTGCAAAGGTCCATACAAATCTTTGCAATACAAGAGATCTTCCATTCTTGGTTTCCATATCATCCAATTATTTCCATTCAAACTAATCATGCGAGAAATATTACTGGCCTCCATGTTCAAATACAAAAATTAAATCACCAAAACCCCGCTCTGATACTAGTTGATGGGGATAAAAAGAGGAATAACCTTTGTATAGGAACGAATACTAGAAGACTAAAATACGCAGCGGAATAAAATGGAAACACAATCAAACAGAACACCAAGATATACGTGGAAAACCCCTTCAATGTGAAGGGTAAAAACCACGGGGCAAACTAGAGATAATCCACTATGAGAATAATGAATATACAAATCTCAATCTCTTGCCCAAAACCCAAGCAACAACCACAAGAGAATAACTGGGATACAAGGATCACGTTACTGCCCACAATATCTAAAACCTCCCAAGTAATCACAGCAAGAGCCTACTGTAGATTTGATCTAACCTGAGATGAGAACACTGCTAGATGATTGTGAACAGTCTCTCTGCGTTGTCCTTGTCTTCTTCCCTTTCTTTCTCTTCCTTTTCTGCCTTGTTCTCCTTCTTCTCTTTGGAATCTCGTGGCTCCAAAGATCTGCCTCGTTGCTGCCTTTTTATAGCTTTAATCTGCCTCTTTAACGCAGCCACCACACCCCCCTAATCTTAATTAGGGTTAGGTTAAGAGAGGGTGTGGGCTGTGGGCTGATAAAGCCCACATGGGCTGATAAAGCCCACATGGGCTGAATATGGGCCATCAGCCCAACATCAAGTCCTACCGCTTCCCACTGCCTCCCTTCTCACGCCCCCTCTCTCACGAGGACAAGAGAGGCTGCGTGGGAGCGTGTGGGAGAGAGAAAGAACAGAGAAAGAGAAGCGAGAGGGAGAAAGAGGAGAAAGAAAGAAATAGGGAAGGAAGAGAAAAAGAAGAGGAAAGGAAGAACGGAGGATTGATACGCTGCGGTTAGAAAAGAAAAGAAAAGAAAAAATTGGAGGAGGAAGAGGGGAGAAGGAAAAGAAAAGAATAAGAAGGGAAGGGAGGAGGGAAAAAAGTTAAAAAGGAATAAATAAAGGATAGGGTGTGAGAACAGAGAAGAGAAAGAAGAAAGAGAAGAAGAAGAACGAAAGGCAAGAGCGAGAAGAAGAGAAGGAAAGGAGAAGGGAAAGAAAATAACGAAAGAAAAAATAATTTTCATACAAGCAGGAGAGAAGTGAGAAAAAAAAAAAAAATAAAAGAAAATTATGAAGGGCTCGATTTGATATTAGATGAATTCAGATTAAGTCTAAGAAAATTTTATTAGGCATAGTTTTAAAGTCTCTTATACTTTTATTAATTAGATTTATATATTGAATTATAAATACACTAATCTTGGTGTTCTTAGTTAATATGATATTTATGTTAGGAAGAAAAAACAGCTTATTTTACAAAAATAAGACAAAACGATATGAAATGTATATTTGTATGGAGGATATGTGGTGAGTATACTCACCTAACTCTATCTAATATATTTTGAAAGTATCAATACATGTGTTTCAAATCGATAAATACACATGATTTATAATTTTTATAAGCTTTTATCATTCAAAAATATTATAAAAATTTAAATATTTATAATTTTAAAAAATATACAATTGAAATTATTATTTATTATTTTATAAATATTTTTAAGTTATCTTATTAGAATTTATATAAAAATAGTTGTCCAATATTATATTTAAAAATGAATTTAAAATGTTTAGCCTTAGTTTTAGATGACACATGATTATAGCAGTTTTGAAATTATGTAAAAAATTATTTAAATTTAAAAAATTTAAATTATATGTCCAATATTATATGTATGATAACAAAGTCATTGAAATATTATTTATAGTAATATGACAGTTGTCTAGACAGTATGCATATTATTTGGATCCAATCAATGTGAAATATATATTAAAATATGTTTAAAAACTAGTTTCTTCTAAATCGTAATACAAAGAGATATATGTATTATTTATATCTTGTTAATTAAAATAATTTTGAATCTTCTCACCATTTGGATCAAAGGCACTAAGGGGGGGTGGTGAATTAGTGCAGCGGAAAACTTTCGATAATTAAAACTACATTCGTATGATAAAAAATGATTTCGATACGAAAGTCGATTTGAAAAGTTCTTTAACTTAAGATCAAGCGAAGTGCAGTTAAAGTAAAGCTATGGAGTTAGTTTGCAATTAAGATAGAAAACATAATGTGAATCCAAACTGAGATTTAGAGTGGTTCGGTCAATCTTGACCAACATCCATTTTTGGCTTCCTCTTCCGATGAGATCACCAATGTCTAATAGAGGCCTTTCTTCAATAAGCAAAGGTCAACCACCCTTTTACAGTTTAACTTCTTTTGACGGGCTTATGAGATAACCCTTATAGATTTTCACTCATCGCTTGAATGATCAAAACTTAGAAGTAAAGAGGGAGAAGAACTTTTGGCCTTTACAACACTTTTGAGCTCTAAAGATCATATAATAAGATCAAGATTTCAGTGCCCTTTCATTCATGAAAGGGTGGGGTTTATATAGGTCCCAAACTAGTTTGAATTTGGAGCTCAAAAATGTCATCTCCCGGATTTTCGGGGTCCTAACGGTACTACCGTCGTAACTGGGTGGTACCACCGCCTGGCAGAACTCGAAGATCGAGCTCAGGTGATACCACTGCATGACAGGGGCAGTTCCCCCACCCAGCTTTCTTGGGATACTGAGCTCCTGGGCAATGCGATCGTCGGCCAAGAAATCTGGGTCTGAATAGGCTGATCCATTCGGCCTAATTTGGGTCTATTATGGGCCTAATTGCCCCAAGATTAAGTTTATGGGATTACCTCCCATTTCTAACTTAATCATCATGCTAACTATGATATTTTAAGACATTAATACTGCAAGTTGCTCCAATGCGTCAATCGCTTCTTTCGATGAGCTTCCGGCGAACTTCCGGCAAACATCCGGCGAACCCTCGGCGATGCTCGGGTAGACTTCTGGCAAACTCTTGGACTTGCGATGATCCACTTGGCGAGTTTCAACGAGCTTCTTTAGCTCCTAGACTTCTCAGATTTGTTCTCGTATAACCTCCGACGACCATCCGGACTTCCGTCGAACTCTCGAACCCCCAACGTGATCATGGTCTTGACTTCGGCGCAACTCCTACTGTATATCTTACTTCCATCGTAGTTAATCCTGCACACTTATCTCAATATATGGATTAGATAACAAATGACAATTGACTTCATCATCAAAATCCGAGATTCAACAATCTCCCCTTTTTTTATGATGACAATAAATTGATAATGGAGTTAACCTTAACTCCCCCTATCTATATGCCATACTTGAGATAAGTCATTCTTAAATTCAAAGCCTTTGAATTCAAGTGACCTATTGATAAGTTAATATTGCTTAACCTTATCAATACTCCCATCATGATTCCTATCATGATGTATCTCTCTGAAAATGATGTCAAGGCTTGACATCCATTTTCAAGTTCTATATTTCAAATGTGAATGATAGTAATGTTAGCAATTCATCATATAGTAAGATATCAACATGTAAAATTATGATGTTAGCTTTTGATATCTTAACATAATGAAAACATTTCAAATGTTTAGCAATCATAGCATTTCATCAAATGTCAAGATATCAACATGTAAAATTACGATGCAAGTTCTTGATAACTTAACATAATGTAAACATTTCAAGTGTTTAGCAATCATAGCATTTCATCACATGGTAATATATCAACATGTAAAATTGCGATGCAAGTTCTTGATATCTTAACATAATTTAAACATTTCAAGTGTTTAGCAATCATAGCATTTCATCACATGGCAAGATATCAACATATAAAATTGTGATGCAAGTTCTTGATATCTTAACATAATGCAAACATGGCATAGTGAAAATATGGCAATCATAGTAATTCTATCACCGATTTACCATATATTTTGATGCAAGCAAATATGGCATAGTGTAAACATAGCAATTCTATCATAAATTTATCATATATTTCGATACAAGCTTTTGATATCTTAGCATAATTCAAATACTACACTCATAGCTATTATCAATTCATATATTTCTCCTCCTTTATCATCAACAAAAAGGAGAACGATATAAGCAAATTTTAAACATAAGTGCGGTAATGATTCATGCCATAACTAGGTTCATGTCATTTTTCAACAACGAGTGATAGGATACCAATTATACAAACATCTCAAGGAAAACATGACATGAAGATAGCTTTTAATACTTCTTCCTTTTTATTTGTTATTATATTTTTGTATGAAGGAGGAAGGCCATGTTAGGATCAAGAGCACTAAGAGGGGGGGGGGGGGGGGTGAATTAGTGCAGCAGAAAACTTTCTGCGATTAAAACGAAATTACGTTCGAACGATAAAAACGATTTCTGTGTGAAAACCGATTCTAAGATTACTTTAACTTAAGATCAAGCAAGATGATGTCAAAGTCAATCTATGAAGGCAGTTTACAGATATGATGAAAACCAGAATATAAGCGCAAACTGAAATACGACGTTCGTACGAAGAAATTGATAAACGTCTAAATGCTGATTCGTAAATCACTTGATTAGGCGAGATGCATATTAAGCAAGGGTATAAAGGTAGTTTCAGTTATGGTAGAAATTAAAACGTAAACGCAATCTGAAATATGATGATCGTACGAAAAAGCAGATTTACGTCTAAACGCTGATTCGGAAAGTGCAAGGCTTGAAACCCGATCGTATATGCACAGAAAGCAGTAAGCTTCAGAGGAGGTTTGCAGTAAAGATAATATGCTCAAAGTAAATGCAAACCGAGATTTATTGTGGTTCGGTCAATCTTGACCTACTCCACTTTTGGCTTCCTCCACCGACGAGGTCACCGACGTCAACTAGAGGCCTTCGTCCAATAGGCTAAGGCCAACCACCCTTTTACAGTTTCACTCATTTTGACGAGCTTAGGAGACAACCCTTACAGAATTTTCTCTCATCTCTTTACAACTCAGAACTTGGAAGAACGGAGGGAGAAGAACTTTTGGCCTTTACAACAATTTTGAGCTCTAAGATTTACAGAAAAGGATCACGATTTCGGTGTTAAATTGTTGCCTTTCAGTGATGAATGGGTGGGGTATTTATAGGCCCCAACCCAGTTCAAATTTGGAGCTCAAAACTGTCAATTCCCGGAATTCCGGGATCAGGCGGTTGCACCTCCTGACTGGAGCGGTTGCACCGCCTAGCAGAGCTCGAAGACTGAGCCTCTGGGTGGTGCTACCTCCTATCAGGGGCGGTTGCACCTCCTGATAGAGCTCGAAGATCGAGCTCAGGCGGTTGCACTGCTTGGCAAAGCTCGAAGACTGAGCTCCTGCGGTGCCACCTCCTGTCAGGGGAGGTTGCACCGCCCAGTCTCGCTCGGAGACTGAGCCCCAGGCTGTCACGGACAAACTTTGAAACAGGGTGTTTGATGTAATGCTTATGTATGTCCGTGTCTTTTGGCATGTTCATGCCTTGTACAGCATGTAGAGGGACGGCCCAAGGCTTAATAGTCCCATTTTAGTTGGGTTGGTGGCCTCTTTAGGCTTGTAAATAAAGGTTGTGTCATGTGGACACGTGCGAGAGATATTCGATCTATAATGGACCATTTTACCCTTTGTTGTGCCACTGTTCAGAGCTTGTAAAGTCTGTTTGTAATTTGCTTTGTCTATGAAGTGTTTTTCGGAGATGTTTGCTTGTGGATCCCGATTGAGGCGTTCTCTCTAGCCCGTTCTCTCTTTTGTTGGACATTGGGAGGCTTTTGGGAGGCTGACCTTTGCGGACGGACACGCAAGGGTACCGTACGACTTAGGCAAAACCAGCTAAGTCCGTGACAGATAGTATCAGAGTGGGACAAGCACTAATAGAAACACCTAGCATGCAAACGAGGGGGACCTAGCGGGGCTGCGTTGAGGGCAGTCAGCACACGCGCGACCGTTTGGGGGAAAACGGGCATGGAGATATAGGGAAAAGGATTCGCAAAGAGGAGCGGGCATCTGACATTGGCATTCAGAGGAATGGCCAACCCTTCGCGCAAGAGGCACCACGAGAACATGCAAGCTTGGAAGAATGTGGAGCGCACAAAGGTTGGGATGGCTGAGTTTGAGCTACGGCTCAACGTTGACAACTATATTTGATGGTGCTCAAGCAAAGCGAGGCGCTTGGTAAAGGATGAGACCATGCAAGGTGGAATGAGTTGCTCGACGACTAAAAAGAGTTATGCAAAGCTCACAGAGGTGAGGGGAATTGCTAACTCGAAGAATTTGGTACTCATGCAGGGGCTTGTATGCGGACGATGGAATGTTCATGGCCATCCCAAGGCGACTGAAACTCGACGCCATGGAGCATTGAAACTTTCTCTTCGGCATGTGAAGGATACGTCCGTAGGAGGTTGAAGTCTGCAACGAGTTTGTTGAATCTCGTATTTTGATGATGAAACTACTTGATATATGTTTATGATTTAATCTGCGTTTTGAGTGACGTAGGATGCTTCGATCAGGATGAGACAATTAAAGCAGGAAAATCATGTTGTGCCGAAGGAACATGTCAGAAGATTGGACGTCGGGCCGGTGGAACGGTCGGCGTATCGACAGAAGGCTTCGGGCCGTGGACTCGGGCATCGGGCCAAGAAGAGCGGGTATTGTGCCAAGGATATCGGAGTTGCGGAGTCAACTGGCCGATTGGGCAATAGGCTGCACGAGAGGACGATGCGCCGAAGAATCGGACGAAGCGTCGAGGGACCAATGACATGTCGGACAACTTGGTTAATTGCTTAGGATTAATTGTCTCGATTGAAGTTTTGTTTTGTTGTGCAGGATTAACTATGATAACAATGAAGACATAAAGCGAAACAAAGTGTCGGAGTCAAGCGCGAAGGATTTATTGCGAGTTCGAGAGTTCGACGGAAGTCCGAAGGTTCGTCGGGAATGCTACCGGAACTAGCCGAGAATGAGTTGGGAGCTTGCCGAAGGGTTTTTCGGAAGCTCGCCGGAAGGTTCGTTGGAAGTTCACGGAGCTCGCCGAGAAAGATCGGAGCTTGCCGACGAAGCTCGTTGGAACTCGCTAAGATCAAATCGTGAAGTCTAGGAGCTTGCCGGGAGTCCGCAGAATGGTTTCCGAGAGTTCATCGGAAGACCGCTGGAAGTTTGCCGGAAGCTCGCTAGAAGAAGTCTTGACTTGCGGACTTTGTAATAGCTTAGAAAATGTCTTTAAATTCATAGTTAGCACGTTAATTAGGGTTAGGATTAGGTGTTAATCCTATAACCCAAGTAGGGGCCAATTAGGCCCAAGTTCGGACTGGTTTGGACCAAGTTTGGAGCCAAACCAAGTGAGCTGGAATAGTGAAAGAGGTGCCACCGCCAGGGTTGGAGGTAGCACCGCCCAGGCTATGTCTTCCAGCGAAGACTGGGCGGTGCAACCGCCCCAGCCAAGAGGTGCAACCGCCCAGGATATGTCTCCCAGCGAGACTGGGCGGTGCAACCGCCCCAGCCAAGAGGTGCAACCGCCCAGGGCTCAGTCTCCAAGCGAGACTGGGCGGTGCAACCTCCTCTGTCAAGAGGTAGCACCGCCAGAGCTCAAGTTTCGAGCTCTGCCAAGAGGTGCAACCACCGAGCTCGGTCTTCGAGCTCTGGCAGAGAGGTGCAACCTCTTTGAACAGGAGATGCATCGCCTGAGCTCGGTCTTCGAGCTCTGGCAGAGAGGTGCAACCACCTCTGGCAGAGAGGTGCATCATCCTGAGCTCAGTTTCGAGCTCTGCCAGGTGATGCAACCATCGAGCTCAAGTTTCGAGCTCTGCCAGGCGGTGCAATCACCGAGCTCAGTCTTCGAGCTCTGGCAGAGTGGTGCAATCGCCTGAGCTCAGTCTTCGAGCTCTGCCAAGCGGTGCCACCTCTCCAGTCAAGAGGTGCATCCGCCTAATCCCAGAATTCTGGGATTTGATCGATTTGATCGTTTTGAGCTCCAAATTTGAATTGGGTTGGGGCCTATAAATACCCCACCCATTCAGCACTGAAAAGCAACAGATCCACACCGAATTCTTGATCTTTTCAGTGATTCTAAGAGCTCAAATTTGTGTAAAGTCCTAAAGTTCTCCTCCTTCTGTTCTTCAAGTCGTGAGTTGTAAAGAGAGGAGAGAACGGATCTGTAAAGGTTGTCTCCTGAGCCTGTCAAAAGGAGAGAAACTGTAAAAGGGCAGTTAGCCTTCGCCCATTGAAGGAAGGCAGCTAGTTGACGTCGGTGACCTCGTCGGAGGAGGAAGCCAAAAGTGGAGTAGGTCAAGACTGACCGAACCACTCTAAATCTCTGGTTTGCTTTTACCTTGAGCACTTTATCATTACTGCAAACCTCCTACATTGCTACTGCCCTCTGCGCCTTTACGAACGAGTTTCTAAGCTCTGATCTTTCAGAATCTGCATTCAAACGTAAATCGTGTTTTCGTACGATCTTCACACTGCAGTTTACGCTTACATTCGGATTCCATTTATAAATGCAAATTGCTTTCTACGAACACACTTTTCAAGATTCAAAACTGCTTTAAGACGCAAAACTACATTTAGACGTAAAATTATGTTTAGACGTAAAACTGCGTTTAGACGCAAAACTGCGTTTAGACGCAAAACTGCGTTTAGACGTAAAACTGCATTTAGACGTAAAACTGCGTTTAGACGTAAAACTGCGTTTAGACGCAAAACTGCGTTTAGACGTAAAACTACGTTTAGACGTAAAACTGCGTTTGGACGTAAAACTGAGTTTAGACGCAAACTGCGCTTAGACGCAAACTGTGCTTAGACGCAAACTGTGTTTAGACGCAAACTGCGCTTAGACGCAAAACTGTGCTTAGACGCAAACTGCACTGTGATTCTGCTTTTATATCGAAATCGTTTTTTATTGGACGAACGCAGCTTTCGTTTTTAAATTACTGTAAGATTTCCGCTGCACTAATTCACCCCCCCCCTCTTAGTGCTCTCGATCCTAACAATTGGTATCAGAGCCGGGTATTTCTCATTTCGGATTTACACCTGAGAGAAATGGCTCTTCAAGAGGGCTTTTCGATCTTTCGTCCACCGTTGTTTAACGGATTGGACTACACTTATTGGAAAACTCGAATGAGAGTTTTCTTGATTTCTACAAATTTAGACTTATGGAGTATCATTGAAAACGGTTTTCAACTTCCCTCCAAACCGATGAACGAATGGTCGGATTTGGAGAAGAAGAATTTTTCTTTAAACGCAAAGGCTATGAGTGCCTTATTTTGCGCATTGGACAAAAATGAGTTCAATCGGATTTCTACGTGTGAAACGGCTTTTGACATTTGGCGAATTCTTGAAATCACGCACGAGGGAACTAGTAGAGTCAAACACTCGAAAGTTAACTTTTTATTGCATGATTTTGAGTTTTTTCAAATGCAACCAAGCGAGACTATAGGCGACATGTACACCCGTTTCACGGATGTCGTCAATAGTTTAAGAGCTCTTGGAAAATGTTTTTCGGATTTTGAACTCGTAAACAAGATTTTGCGTTCTCTTTCTAAAAAGTGGGATTCAAAAGTAACTGCAATACAAGAAGCTAAAAATCTAAACAACTTACCACTTGAAGAACTAATTGGTTCATTGATAACATATGAAATGGTGCACAATGCACATGATGAACATGTTGAACACAATCACCTTCCAAAGAACAGGAAGGATTTGGAACTCTGGACAAATGAATGCCACTTGAGCGATGACTCAAGTGATGAGGACAATGATGAACAAACCAACCTTCCAAAGAACAGGAAGGATTTGGGACATAGAACATTTGAAGACCACTCGAGCGTAAGCTCAAGTGATGGTGAACTTAAACTACAAATGAAACGAAAATTAAAAAGCAAAAAGAATGGAACTACTTGCTTCAAACGCAAGAAGAAGAACAAAAATTGGGATGAATCGAGCTCCTCTGAAGAAGAGAAAGTCAACAAAAGCAAGGCGGCAAACTACGCCTTACTAGCCTACGACATTGAGGTAATTAAAATGCCTTTGGTTTATTTTGAAATTATTTGATGCTTTCATGATATATTTTCTTTTTTAGTTTAGAATTAATTTTCTTGAAAATTACATGTTTAAAAATAAAAATACAAAAATTATGATCATTTCGAAAATAATATTGCATATTTTATGATAAACAAACAAAATGATTTTGATCATGGTTAAGAAGTAATAATGTGTATCATAACATTGTTGAATGAAATCACGTTTGATTTAAAGTAATGCATAAAGATGTAATATAAAATGGTTATTAACAATTTTATGCATGTGATTTTAAGTTATCCATGATCATGAGCTTGTTTGATCTTCTTGACTTAATTTCAAGATCTATAGCAAAAATCATGTTTGAATATATGAAAGTGTTAATTTCAGTTTCGGATTCACTTAACAATTGGTATTCTAACAATCGGATTTTCTCATACACTTATGAAAAATATTTTTCTAAAATGGATTTGATGAAATGATTCATGCTTATAAACTCCATCTTGAAATATGAATGATAGTGTTTTTGCTTGCAAAGATTTGTTTCACATTCATATCTCCTATGATTCGTGTGCAGAAAAAGAATTTATAAATCACAACACAATGTGATTTCTTATGCAAAAATAAAGTGCTTTTGTGATTCTTTGCTAAAGAGAATAATTATTAAAATCATGATCTTGATAACATGAAGCTCTTTATAAATCAAGATCGTTCATTATGCTCCCTACATTTATCAAAAAGGAGTTCTTCAAATGAAATGCAATTCAATGAAGTGTCATATTGATATCTTGAAACTTGGAATATTTTAAAATGTGATCTTGATAAGAATGTTTCAAGTTGCTCTTTGTACTATATCTTTTCGAATGAATCATGAGCCTTGATATCATATATTTCATAATACAAGATTTCTTTGCCTTATGTCTTGAACTTTCATGCTTATCTTAATTTGGCATATAAAGACTAAGGCATGCTTAGATGAAAAGGAATCTCTTAAAAAATGCTTTTCCCATTTGATCGAGATTAATGATTTCATGATATTTTGTGAATCTCGAAATTAATTTTAATGACTAGATTATGAATTTCAAATTAATAATTTGATTTGAATAAGTTTTATCTAAATAGTAATCTTGATCTTACAAAATTGAAGTCACAAATAATATCTTGTGGTATTCATGAATTGATACTCACAATATGAAAGCATTGATATTCATGACTTGAATTGGATTGAAACATTGTATGCTTAATTTAATCATTCTACTATGTTTCAAAAATTCCTTAAATGCCTTATGTGATGATTGAAAACTAATATGCTTTATGATGAATTACGAATCATGACTTGATCTATGATATAAATGCCTTGAAATGATTGAAATATTTAACACTTTTATGCTCTATTCCCCTACTTTCTTCTTGTTTTCAATGATAAAATGGGGAGAAGTTTTGATCATGCATGGTAGGATATAATTTGACAAAATTGATACCATCATGATATGAAACATTTATGATGTACAATTATGCATGCAATACTTGTGCTTTCTAATTATGATGTGATGTATTACATATGATGTAAATCATGATTTAAAATGCTATGAGTGCCAAGTTACACATTTTGAGAAGAAATTGTTATATTGAAATATTAATGTAATTATGAATGGTGATATGATATCATGCATGTAATACTTCAATTTATGATAATGATGCATGCAATGATAAAATATTCATGATGAAAAATTATCTTGACATTCATAACTTGATTATTCATCATTTGTCATGATTTTGAAATCGTTGTAAAAGGAAAAGAGAACTACAAAACTGTATTCTCTCTTTCTTTTTTTTACAATGACAAAGGGGGAGATAGCTAGCTTGTACAAGTCAAGAAGATGCAAAAACTTGATTGCTAGCTTACCTATTTTAAGAAGCAAAGATTGCTAACTTGCTTATTTCAAGAAGAAAAATTGTCTTCTTGAACATCACTATCTTGAATATCTCAAGAAGCAAAACTTGCAATTTGCACATTGCAATAGGAAGCAAGAATCATGAGCTTACACAAGAAATTTATCTTGCATTTGCTTTCGAAATTTTTGCTAGCTTATATATTGTGAAACTTGTATATCATAAAAATTGCTAGCTTGTTGGTCTAAAGAGAAGCAAAAAGTTGCTATCTCAAAAGAAGCAAATGTGCTATCTTGCCTATCTCAAGAGGCAAAAATGCTAACTTGCACATCTAGCAAAGTGAGCAAAATTTTCAAGAAGCAAGAGTTGCCTTCTTGAACATCTCTAATTTGCTAGCTTGCATGATATAGAACTTGCTATCTTGAACATTACCAAAAGTGCTATCTTATATGTTATAAAACTTGAATATCTAAAACTTGATAGCATGAATGTTCTAAGCATGATATAACACCTGCTAAATCTTCTAGCTCCAAGATTGCATGATGATAAAACTTGATATTATGATTTTCATGCAATAAGTTGAATCAATATCACAAACACTTGATTGTGATACTTCTCCTTTTTGTTGATGACAAAGGGGGAGAAGTATGTTGATGAAAGTATGTTGATGACATGACATGTGATGCATAAGTTTATGCATATGTTCATGTTGACGTGTTGCAAGTATTCATGATGAATATTGCAATGACTTGAATTCAGTTTGAATTCAAGGTTCTATCAATATGGCATATTGATAGGGGGAGTTTGTTTAAACTCTGGGAGTTAAGGTTAACTCCGTTTATGATGACATGTTGCTTAGATTTTTGAATCTAAGAGTTTCTATCAATATGGCATATTGATAGGGGGAGTTTGTTTAAACTCCGGGAGTTAAGTTTAACTCCGTCATCAAATAGTTGTCATCATCAAAAAGGGGGAGATTGTTGAATCTCGTATTTTGATGATGAAACTACTTGATATATGTTTATGATTTAATCTGCATTTTGAGTGACGCAGGATGCTTCGATCAGGATGAGACAATTAAAGCAGGAAAATCATGTTGTGCCGAAGGAACATGTCAGAAGATTGGACGTCGGGCCGGTGGATCGGTCGGCGTATCGACAGAAGGCTTCGGGCCGTGGACTCGGGCATCGGGCCAAGAAGAGCGGGTATTGTGCCAAGGATATCGGAGTTGCGGAGTCAACTGGCCGATTGGGCAATAGGCTGCACGAGAGGACGATGCGCCGAAGAATCGGACGAAGCGTCGAGGGACCAATGACATGTCGGACAACTTGGTTAATTGCTTAGGATTAATTGTCTCGATTAAAGTTTTGTTTTGTTGTGCAGGATTAACTATGATAACAATGAAGACATAAAGCGAAACAAAGTGTCGGAGTCAAGCGCGAAGGATTTGTTGCGAGTTCGAGAGTTCGACGGAAGTCCGAAGGTTCGTCGGGAATGCTACCGGAACTAGCCGAGAATGAGTTGGGAGCTTGCCGAAGGGTTTTTCGGAAGCTCGCCGGAAGGTTCGTTGGAAGTTCACGGAGCTCGCTGAGAAAGATCGGAGCTTGCCGACGAAGCTCGTTGGAACTCGCTAAGATCAAATCATGAAGTCTAGGAGCTTGCCGGGAGTCCGCAGAATGGTTTCCGAGAGTTCATCGGAAGACCGCCGGAAGTTTGCCGGAAGCTCGCTAGAAGAAGTCTTGACTTGCGGACTTTGTAATAGCTTAGAAAATGTCTTTAAATTCAAAGGTAGCACGTTAATTAGGGTTAGGATTAGGTGTTAATCCTATAACCCAAGTAGGGGCCAATTAGGCCCAAGTTCGGACTGGTTTGGACCAAGTTTGGAGCCAAACCAAGTGAGCTGGAATAGTGAAAGAGGTGCCACCGCCAGGGTTGGAGGTAGCACCGCCCAGGCTATGTCTTCCAGCGAAGACTGGGCGGTGCAACCGCCCCAGCCAAGAGGTGCAACCGCCCAGGATATGTCTCCCAGCGAGACTGGGCGGTGCAACCGCCCCAGCCAAGAGGTGCAACCGCCCAGGGCTCAGTCTCCAAGCGAGACTGGGCGGTGCAACCTCCTCTATCAAGAGGTAGCACCGCCAGAGCTCAAGTTTCGAGCTCTGCCAAGAGGTGCAACCACCGAGCTCGGTCTTCGAGCTCTGGCAGAGAGGTGCAACCTCTTTGAACAGGAGATGCATCGCCTGAGCTCGGTCTTCGAGCTCTGGCAGAGAGGTGCAACCACCTCTGGCAGAGAGGTGCAACCACCTCTGGCAGAGAGGTGCATCAGCCTGAGCTCAGTTTCGAGCTCTGCTAGGCGGTGCAATCACCGAGCTCAGTCTTCGAGCTCTGGCAGAGTGGTGCAATCGCCTGAGCTCAGTCTTCGAGCTCTGCCAGGCGGTGCCACTTCTCCAGTCAAGAGGTGCAACCGCCTGATCCCAGAATTCTGGGATTTGATCGATTTGATCGTTTTGAGCTCCAAATTTGAATTGGGTTGGGGCCTATAAATACCCCACCCATTCAGCACTGAAAAGCAACAGATCCACACCGAATTCTTGATCTTTTCAGTGATTCTAAGAGCTCAAATTTGTGTAAAGTCCTAAAGTTCTCCTCCTTCTGTTCTTCAAGTCGTGAGTTGTAAAGAGAGGAGAGAAAGGATCTGTAAAGGTTGTCTCCTGAGCCTGTCAAAAGGAGAGAAACTGTAAAAGGGCAGTTAGCCTTCGCCCATTGAAGGAAGGCAGCTAGTTGACATCGGTGACCTCGTCGGAGGAGGAAGCCAAAAGTGGAGTAGGTCAAGACTGACCGAACCACTCTAAATCTCTGGTTTGCTTTTACCTTGAGCACTTTATCATTACTGCAAACTTCCTACATTGCTACTGCCCTCTGCGCCTTTACGAACGAGTTTCTAAGCTCTGATCTTTCAGAATCTGCATTCAAACGTAAATCGTGTTTTCGTACGATCTTCACACTGCAGTTTACGCTTACATTAGGATTCAATTTATAACTGCAAATTGCTTTCTACGTAAAACGCTTTTCAAGATTCAAAACTACTTTAAGACGCAAAACTACATTTAGACGTAAAATTACGTTTAGACGTAAAACTGCGTTTAGACGCAAAACTGCGTTTAGACGCAAAACTGCGTTTAGACGCAAAACTGCGTTTAGACGCAAAACTGCGTTTAGACGTAAAACTGCGTTTAGACGTAAAACTGCGTTTAGACGCAAAACTGCATTTAGACGTAAAACTACGTTTAGACGTAAAACTGCGTGTAGACGTAAAACTGCGTTTGGACGTAAAACTGAGTTTAGACGCAAACTGCGCTTAGACGCAAACTGTGCTTAGACGCAAACTGTGTTTAGACGCAAACTGCGCTTAGACGCAAACTGCACTGTGATTCTGCTTTTATATCGAAATCGTTTTTTATCGGACGAACGCAGCTTTCATTTTTAAATTACTGTAAGATTTCCGCTGCACTAATTCAACCCCCCCCCTCTTAGTGCTCTCGATCCTAACAATTGGTATCAGAGCCGGGTATTTCTCATTTCGGATTTACACCTGAGAGAAATGGCTCTTCAAGAGGGCTTTTCGATCTTTCGTCCACCGTTGTTTAACGGATTGGACTACACTTATTTGAAAACTCGAATGAGAGTTTTCTTGATTTCTACAAATTTAGACTTATGGAGTATCATTGAAAACGGTTTTCAACTTCCCTCCAAACCGATGAACGAATGGTCGGATTTGGAGAAGAAGAATTTTTCTTTAAACGTAAAGGCTATGAATGCCTTATTTTGCGCATTGGACAAAAATGAGTTCAATCGGATTTCTACGTGTGAAACGGCTTTTGACATTTGGCGAATTCTTGAAATCACGCACGAGGGAACTAGTAGAGTCAAACACTCGAAAGTTAACTTTTTATTGCATGATTTTGAGTTTTTTCAAATGCAACCAAGCGAGACTATAGGCGACATGTACACCCGTTTCACGGATGTCGTCAATAGTTTAAGAGCTCTTGGAAAATGTTTTTCGGATTTTGAACTCGTAAACAAGATTTTGCGTTCTCTTTCTAAAAAGTGGGATTCAAAAGTAACTGCAATACAAGAAGCTAAAAATCTAAACAACTTACCACTTGAAGAACTAATTGGTTCATTGATAACATATGAAATGGTGCACAATGCACATGATGAACATGTTGAACACAATCACCTTCCAAAGAACAGGAAGGATTTGGAACTCTGGACAAATGAATGCCACTTGAGCGATGACTCAAGTGATGAGGACAATGATGAACAAACCAACCTTCCAAAGAACAGGAAGGATTTGGGACATAGAACATTTGAAGACCACTCGAGCGTAAGCTCAAGTGATGGTGAACTTAAACTACAAATGAAACGAAAATTAAAAAGCAAAAAGAATGGAACTACTTGCTTCAAACGCAAGAAGAAGAACAAAAATTGGGATGAATCGAGCTCCTCTGAAGAAGAGAAAGTCAAGAAAAGCAAGGCAGCAAACTACGCCTTACTAGCCTACGACATTGAGGTAATTAAAATGCCTTTGGTTTATTTTGAAATTACTTGATGCTTTCATGATATATTTTCTTTTTTAGTTTAGAATTAATTTTCTTGAAAATTACATGTTTAAAAATAAAAATACAAAAATTATGATCATTTCGAAAATAATATTGCATATTTTATGATAAACAAACAAAATGATTTTGATCATGGTTAAGAAGTAATAATGTGTATCATAACATTGTTGAATGAAATCACGTTTGATTTAAAGTAATGCATAAAGATGTAATATGAAATGGTTATTAACAATTTTATGCATGTGATTTTAAGTTATCCATGATCATGAGCTTGTTTGATCTTCTTGACTTAATTTCAAGATCTATAGCAAAAATCATGTTTGAATATATGAAAGTGTTAATTTCATTTTCGGATTCACTTAACAATTGGTATTCTAACAATCGGATTTTCTCATACACTTATGAAAAATATTTTTCTAAAATGGATTTGATGAAATGATTCATGCTTATAAACTCCATCTTGAAATATGAATGATAGTGTTTTTGCTTGCAAAGATTTGTTTCACATTCATATCTCCTATGATTCGTGTGCAGAAAAAGAATTTATAAATCATAACACAATGTGATTTCTTATGCAAAAATAAAGTGCTTTTGTGATTCTTTGCTAAAGAGAATAATTATTAAAATCATGATCTTGATAACATGAAGCTCTTTATAAATCAAGATCGTTCATTATGCTCCCTACATTTATCAAAAAGGAGTTCTTCAAATGAAATGCAATTCAATGAAGTGTCATATTGATATCTTGAAACTTGGAATATTTTAAAATGTGATCTTGATAAGAATGTTTCAAGTTGCTCTTTGTACTATATCTTTTCGAATGAATCATGAGCCTTGATATCATATATTTCATAATACAAGATTTCTTTGCCTTATGTCTTGAACTTTCATGCTTATCTTAATTTGGCATATAAAGACTAAGGCATGCTTAGATGAAAAGGAATCTCTTAAAAAATGTTTTTCCCATTTGATCGAGATTAATGATTTCATGATATTTTGTGAATCTCGAAATTAATTTTAATGACTAGATTATGAATTTCAAATTAATAATTTGATTTGAATAAGTTTTATCTAAATCATAATCTTGATCTTGCAAAATTGAAGTCACAAATAATATCTTGTGGTATTCATGAATTGATACTCACAATATGAAAGCATTGATATTCATGACTTGAATTGGATTGAAACATTGTATGCTTAATTTAATCATTCTACTATGTTTCAAAAATTCCTTAAATGCCTTATGTGATGATTGAAAACTAATATGCTTTATGATGAATTACGAATCATGACTTGATCTATGATATAAATGCCTTGAAATGATTGAAATATTTAACACTTTTATGCTCTATCCCCCTACTTTCTTCTTGTTTTCAATGATAAAATGGGGAGAAGTTTTGATCATGCATGGTAGGATATAATTTGACAAAATTGATACCATCATGATATGAAACATTTATGATGTACAATTATGCATGCAATACTTGTGCTTTCTAATTATGATGTGATGTATTGCATATGATGTAAATCATGATTTAAAATGCTATGAGTGCCAAGTTACACATTTTGAGAAGAAATTGTTATATTGAAATATTAATGTAATTATGAATGGTGATATGATATCATGCATGTAATACTTCAATTTATGATAATGATGCATGCAATGATAAAATATTCATGATGAAAAATTATCTTGACATTCATAACTTGATTATTCATCATTTGTCATGATTTTGAAATCGTTGTAAAAGGAAAAGAGAACTACAAAACTGTATTCTCTCTTTCTTTTTTTTACAATGACAAAGGGGGAGATAGCTAGCTTGTACAAGTCAAGAAGATGCAAAAACTTGATTGCTAGCTTACCTATTTTAAGAAGCAAAGATTGCTAACTTGCTTATTTCAAGAAGAAAAATTGTCTTCTTGAACATCACTATCTTGAATATCTCAAGAAGCAAAACTTGCAATTTGCACATTGCAATAGGAAGCAAGAATCATGAGCTTACACAAGAAATTTATCTTGCATTTGCTTTCGAAATTTTTGCTAGCTTATATATTGTGAAACTTGTATATCATAAAAATTGCTAGCTTGTTGGTCTAAAGAGAAGCAAAAAGTTGCTATCTCAAAAGAAGCAAATGTGCTATCTTGCCTATCTCAAGAGGCAAAAATGCTAACTTGCACATCTAGCAAAGTGAGCAAAATTTTCAAGAAGCAAGAGTTGCCTTCTTGAACATCTCTAATTTGCTAGCTTGCATGATATAGAACTTGCTATCTTGAACATTACCAAAAGTGCTATCTTATATGTTATAAAACTTGAATATCTAAAACTTGATAGCATGAATGTTCTAAGCATGATATAACACCTGCTAAATCTTCTAGCTCCAAGATTGCATGATGATAAAACTTGATATTATGATTTTCATGCAATAAGTTGAATCAATATCACAAACACTTGATTGTGATACTTCTCCTTTTTGTTGATGACAAAGGGGGAGAAGTATGTTGATGAAAGTATGTTGATGACATGACATGTGATGCATAAGTTTATGCATATGTTCATGTTGACGTGTTGCAAGTATTCATGATGAATATTGCAATGACTTGAATTCAGTTTGAATTCAAGGTTCTATCAATATGGCATATTGATAGGGGGAGTTTGTTTAAACTCTGGGAGTTAAGGTTAACTCCGTTTATGATGACATGTTGCTTAGATTTTTGAATCTAAGAGTTTCTATCAATATGGCATATTGATAGGGGGAGTTTGTTTAAACTCCGGGAGTTAAGTTTAACTCCGTCATCAAATAGTTGTCATCATAAAAAAGGGGGAGATTGTTGAATCTCGTATTTTGATGATGAAACTACTTGATATATGTTTATGATTTAATCTGCATTTTGAGTGACGCAGGATGCTTCGATCAGGATGAGACAATTAAAGCAGGAAAATCATGTTGTGCCGAAGGAACATGTCAGAAGATTGGACGTCGGGCCGGTGGATCGGTCGGCGTATCGACAGAAGGCTTCGGGCCGTGGACTCGGGCATCGGGCCAAGAAGAGCGGGTATTGTGCCAAGGATATCGGAGTTGCGGAGTCAACTGGCCGATTGGGCAATAGGCTGCACGAGAGGACGATGCGCCGAAGAATCGGACGAAGCGTCGAGGGACCAATGACATGTCGGACAACTTGGTTAATTGCTTAGGATTAATTGTCTCGATTAAAGTTTTGTTTTGTTGTGCAGGATTAACTATGATAACAATGAAGACATAAAGCGAAACAAAGTGTCGGAGTCAAGCGCGAAGGATTTGTTGCGAGTTCGAGAGTTCGACGGAAGTCCGAAGGTTCGTCGGGAATGCTACCGGAACTAGCCGAGAATGAGTTGGGAGCTTGCCGAAGGGTTTTTCGGAAGCTCGCCGGAAGGTTCGTTGGAAGTTCACGGAGCTCGCTGAGAAAGATCGGAGCTTGCCGACGAAGCTCGTTGGAACTCGCTAAGATCAAATCATGAAGTCTAGGAGCTTGCCGGGAGTCCGCAGAATGGTTTCCGAGAGTTCATCGGAAGACCGCCGGAAGTTTGCCGGAAGCTCGCTAGAAGAAGTCTTGACTTGCGGACTTTGTAATAGCTTAGAAAATGTCTTTAAATTCAAAGGTAGCACGTTAATTAGGGTTAGGATTAGGTGTTAATCCTATAACCCAAGTAGGGGCCAATTAGGCCCAAGTTCGGACTGGTTTGGACCAAGTTTGGAGCCAAACCAAGTGAGCTGGAATAGTGAAAGAGGTGCCACCGCCAGGGTTGGAGGTAGCACCGCCCAGGCTATGTCTTCCAGCGAAGACTGGGCGGTGCAACCGCCCCAGCCAAGAGGTGCAACCGCCCAGGATATGTCTCCCAGCGAGACTGGGCGGTGCAACCGCCCCAGCCAAGAGGTGCAACCGCCCAGGGCTCAGTCTCCAAGCGAGACTGGGCGGTGCAACCTCCTCTATCAAGAGGTAGCACCGCCAGAGCTCAAGTTTCGAGCTCTGCCAAGAGGTGCAACCACCGAGCTCGGTCTTCGAGCTCTGGCAGAGAGGTGCAACCTCTTTGAACAGGAGATGCATCGCCTGAGCTCGGTCTTCGAGCTCTGGCAGAGAGGTGCAACCACCTCTGGCAGAGAGGTGCATCAGCCTGAGCTCAGTTTCGAGCTCTGCTAGGCGGTGCAATCACCGAGCTCAGTCTTCGAGCTCTGGCAGAGTGGTGCAATCGCCTGAGCTCAGTCTTCGAGCTCTGCCAGGCGGTGCCACTTCTCCAGTCAAGAGGTGCAACCGCCTGATCCCAGAATTCTGGGATTTGATCGATTTGATCGTTTTGAGCTCCAAATTTGAATTGGGTTGGGGCCTATAAATACCCCACCCATTCAGCACTGAAAAGCAACAGATCCACACCGAATTCTTGATCTTTTCAGTGATTCTAAGAGCTCAAATTTGTGTAAAGTCCTAAAGTTCTCCTCCTTCTGTTCTTCAAGTCGTGAGTTGTAAAGAGAGGAGAGAAAGGATCTGTAAAGGTTGTCTCCTGAGCCTGTCAAAAGGAGAGAAACTGTAAAAGGGCAGTTAGCCTTCGCCCATTGAAGGAAGGCAGCTAGTTGACATCGGTGACCTCGTCGGAGGAGGAAGCCAAAAGTGGAGTAGGTCAAGACTGACCGAACCACTCTAAATCTCTGGTTTGCTTTTACCTTGAGCACTTTATCATTACTGCAAACTTCCTACATTGCTACTGCCCTCTGCGCCTTTACGAACAAGTTTCTAAGCTCTGATCTTTCAGAATCTGCATTCAAACGTAAATCGTGTTTTCGTACGATCTTCACACTGCAGTTTACGCTTACATTAGGATTCAATTTATAACTGCAAATTGCTTTCTACGTAAAACGCTTTTCAAGATTCAAAACTACTTTAAGACGCAAAACTACATTTAGACGTAAAATTACGTTTAGACGTAAAACTGCGTTTAGACGCAAAACTGCGTTTAGACGCAAAACTGCGTTTAGACGTAAAACTGCGTTTAGACGTAAAACTGCGTTTAGACGCAAAACTGCATTTAGACGTAAAACTACGTTTAGACGTAAAACTGCGTGTAGACGTAAAACTGCGTTTGGACGTAAAACTGAGTTTAGACGCAAACTGCGCTTAGACGCAAACTGTGCTTAGACGCAAACTGTGTTTAGACGCAAACTGCGCTTAGACGCAAACTGCACTGTGATTCTGCTTTTATATCGAAATCGTTTTTTATCGGACGAACGCAGCTTTCATTTTTAAATTACTGTAAGATTTCCGCTGCACTAATTCAACCCCCCCCCTCTTAGTGCTCTCGATCCTAACAATTGGTATCAGAGCCGGGTATTTCTCATTTCGGATTTACACCTGAGAGAAATGGCTCTTCAAGAGGGCTTTTCGATCTTTCGTCCACCGTTGTTTAACGGATTGGACTACACTTATTTGAAAACTCGAATGAGAGTTTTCTTGATTTCTACAAATTTAGACTTATGGAGTATCATTGAAAACGGTTTTCAACTTCCCTCCAAACCGATGAACGAATGGTCGGATTTGGGGAAGAAGAATTTTTCTTTAAACGTAAAGGCTATGAATGCCTTATTTTGCGCATTGGACAAAAATGAGTTCAATCGGATTTCTACGTGTGAAACGGCTTTTGACATTTGGCGAATTCTTGAAATCACGCACGAGGGAACTAATAGAGTCAAACACTCGAAAGTTAACTTTTTATTGCATGATTTTGAGTTTTTTCAAATGCAACCAAGCGAGACTATAGGCGACATGTACACCCGTTTCACGGATGTCGTCAATAGTTTAAGAGCTCTTGGAAAATGTTTTTCGGATTTTGAACTCGTAAACAAGATTTTGCGTTCTCTTTCTAAAAAGTGGGATTCAAAAGTAACTGCAATACAAGAAGCTAAAAATCTAAACAACTTACCACTTGAAGAACTAATTGGTTCATTGATAACATATGAAATGGTGCACAATGCACATGATGAACATGTTGAACACAATCACCTTCCAAAGAACAGGAAGGATTTGGAACTCTGGACAAATGAATGCCACTTGAGCGATGACTCAAGTGATGAGGACAATGATGAACAAACCAACCTTCCAAAGAACAGGAAGGATTTGGGACATAGAACATTTGAAGACCACTCGAGCGTAAGCTCAAGTGATGGTGAACTTAAACTACAAATGAAACGAAAATTAAAAAGCAAAAAGAATGGAACTACTTGCTTCAAACGCAAGAAGAAGAACAAAAATTGGGATGAATCGAGCTCCTCTGAAGAAGAGAAAGTCAAGAAAAGCAAGGCAGCAAACTACGCCTTACTAGCCTACGACATTGAGGTAATTAAAATGCCTTTGGTTTATTTTGAAATTACTTGATGCTTTCATGATATATTTTCTTTTTTAGTTTAGAATTAATTTTCTTGAAAATTACATGTTTAAAAATAAAAATACAAAAATTATGATCATTTCGAAAATAATATTGCATATTTTATGATAAACAAACAAAATGATTTTGATCATGGTTAAGAAGTAATAATGTGTATCATAACATTGTTGAATGAAATCACGTTTGATTTAAAGTAATGCATAAAGATGTAATATGAAATGGTTATTAACAATTTTATGCATGTGATTTTAAGTTATCCATGATCATGAGCTTGTTTGATCTTCTTGACTTAATTTCAAGATCTATAGCAAAAATCATGTTTGAATATATGAAAGTGTTAATTTCATTTTCGGATTCACTTAACAATTGGTATTCTAACAATCGGATTTTCTCATACACTTATGAAAAATATTTTTCTAAAATGGATTTGATGAAATGATTCATGCTTATAAACTCCATCTTGAAATATGAATGATAGTGTTTTTGCTTGCAAAGATTTGTTTCACATTCATATCTCCTATGATTCGTGTGCAGAAAAAGAATTTATAAATCATAACACAATGTGATTTCTTATGCAAAAATAAAGTGCTTTTGTGATTCTTTGCTAAAGAGAATAATTATTAAAATCATGATCTTGATAACATGAAGCTCTTTATAAATCAAGATCGTTCATTATGCTCCCTACATTTATCAAAAAGGAGTTCTTCAAATGAAATGCAATTCAATGAAGTGTCATATTGATATCTTGAAACTTGGAATATTTTAAAATGTGATCTTGATAAGAATGTTTCAAGTTGCTCTTTGTACTATATCTTTTCGAATGAATCATGAGCCTTGATATCATATATTTCATAATACAAGATTTCTTTGCCTTATGTCTTGAACTTTCATGCTTATCTTAATTTGGCATATAAAGACTAAGGCATGCTTAGATGAAAAGGAATCTCTTAAAAAATGTTTTTCCCATTTGATCGAGATTAATGATTTCATGATATTTTGTGAATCTCGAAATTAATTTTAATGACTAGATTATGAATTTCAAATTAATAATTTGATTTGAATAAGTTTTATCTAAATCATAATCTTGATCTTGCAAAATTGAAGTCACAAATAATATCTTGTGGTATTCATGAATTGATACTCACAATATGAAAGCATTGATATTCATGACTTGAATTGGATTGAAACATTGTATGCTTAATTTAATCATTCTACTATGTTTCAAAAATTCCTTAAATGCCTTATGTGATGATTGAAAACTAATATGCTTTATGATGAATTACGAATCATGACTTGATCTATGATATAAATGCCTTGAAATGATTGAAATATTTAACACTTTTATGCTCTATCCCCCTACTTTCTTCTTGTTTTCAATGATAAAATGGGGAGAAGTTTTGATCATGCATGGTAGGATATAATTTGACAAAATTGATACCATCATGATATGAAACATTTATGATGTACAATTATGCATGCAATACTTGTGCTTTCTAATTATGATGTGATGTATTGCATATGATGTAAATCATGATTTAAAATGCTATGAGTGCCAAGTTACACATTTTGAGAAGAAATTGTTATATTGAAATATTAATGTAATTATGAATGGTGATATGATATCATGCATGTAATACTTCAATTTATGATAATGATGCATGCAATGATAAAATATTCATGATGAAAAATTATCTTGACATTCATAACTTGATTATTCATCATTTGTCATGATTTTGAAATCGTTGTAAAAGGAAAAGAGAACTACAAAACTGTATTCTCTCTTTCTTTTTTTTACAATGACAAAGGGGGAGATAGCTAGCTTGTACAAGTCAAGAAGATGCAAAAACTTGATTGCTAGCTTACCTATTTTAAGAAGCAAAGATTGCTAACTTGCTTATTTCAAGAAGAAAAATTGTCTTCTTGAACATCACTATCTTGAATATCTCAAGAAGCAAAACTTGCAATTTGCACATTGCAATAGGAAGCAAGAATCATGAGCTTACACAAGAAATTTATCTTGCATTTGCTTTCGAAATTTTTGCTAGCTTATATATTGTGAAACTTGTATATCATAAAAATTGCTAGCTTGTTGGTCTAAAGAGAAGCAAAAAGTTGCTATCTCAAAAGAAGCAAATGTGCTATCTTGCCTATCTCAAGAGGCAAAAATGCTAACTTGCACATCTAGCAAAGTGAGCAAAATTTTCAAGAAGCAAGAGTTGCCTTCTTGAACATCTCTAATTTGCTAGCTTGCATGATATAGAACTTGCTATCTTGAACATTACCAAAAGTGCTATCTTATATGTTATAAAACTTGAATATCTAAAACTTGATAGCATGAATGTTCTAAGCATGATATAACACCTGCTAAATCTTCTAGCTCCAAGATTGCATGATGATAAAACTTGATATTATGATTTTCATGCAATAAGTTGAATCAATATCACAAACACTTGATTGTGATACTTCTCCTTTTTGTTGATGACAAAGGGGGAGAAGTATGTTGATGAAAGTATGTTGATGACATGACATGTGATGCATAAGTTTATGCATATGTTCATGTTGACGTGTTGCAAGTATTCATGATGAATATTGCAATGACTTGAATTCAGTTTGAATTCAAGGTTCTATCAATATGGCATATTGATAGGGGGAGTTTGTTTAAACTCTGGGAGTTAAGGTTAACTCCGTTTATGATGACATGTTGCTTAGATTTTTGAATCTAAGAGTTTCTATCAATATGGCATATTGATAGGGGGAGTTTGTTTAAACTCCGGGAGTTAAGTTTAACTCCGTCATCAAATAGTTGTCATCATCAAAAAGGGGGAGATTGTTGAATCTCGTATTTTGATGATGAAACTACTTGATATATGTTTATGATTTAATCTGCATTTTGAGTGACGCAGGATGCTTCGATCAGGATGAGACAATTAAAGCAGGAAAATCATGTTGTGCCGAAGGAACATGTCAGAAGATTGGACGTCGGGCCGGTGGATCGGTCGGCGTATCGACAGAAGGCTTCGGGTCGTGGACTCGGGCATCGGGCCAAGAAGAGCGGGTATTGTGCCAAGGATATCGGAGTTGCGGAGTCAACTGGCCGATTGGGCAATAGGCTGCACGAGAGGACGATGCGCCGAAGAATCGGACGAAGCGTCGAGGGACCAATGACATGTCGGACAACTTGGTTAATTGCTTAGGATTAATTGTCTCGATTGAAGTTTTGTTTTGTTGTGCAGGATTAACTATGATAACAATGAAGACATAAAGCGAAACAAAGTGTCGGAGTCAAGCGCGAAGGATTTGTTGCGAGTTCGAGAGTTCGACGGAAGTCCGAAGGTTCGTCGGGAATGCTACCGGAACTAGCCGAGAATGAGTTGGGAGCTTACCGAAGGGTTTTTCGGAAGCTCGCCGGAAGGTTCGTTGGAAGTTCACGGAGCTCGCCGAGAAAGATCAGAGCTTGCCGACGAAGCTCGTTGGAACTCGCTAAGATCAAATCATGAAGTCTAGGAGCTTGCCGGGAGTCCGCAGAATGGTTTCCGAGAGTTCATCGGAAGACCGCCGGAAGTTTGCCGGAAGCTCGCTAGAAGAAGTCTTGACTTGTGGACTTTGTAATAGCTTAGAAAATGTCTTTAAATTCATAGTTAGCACGTTAATTAGGGTTAGGATTAGGTGTTAATCCTATAACCCAAGTAGAGGCCAATTAGGCCCAAGTTCGGACTGGTTTGGACCAAGTTTGGAGCCAAACCAAGTGAGCTGGAATAGTGAAAGAGGTGCCACCGCCAGGGTTGGAGGTAGCACCGCCCAGGCTATGTCTTCCAGCGAAGACTGGGCGGTGCAACCGCCCCAGCCAAGAGGTGCAACCGCCCAGGATATGTCTCCCAGCGAGACTGGGCGGTGCAACCGCCCCAGCCAAGAGGTGCAACCGCCCAGGGCTCAGTCTCCAAGCGAGACTGGGCGGTGCAACCTCCTCTGTCAAGAGGTAGCACCGCCAGAGCTCAAGTTTCGAGCTCTGCCAAGAGGTGCAACCACCGAGCTCGATCTTCGAGCTCTGGCAGAGAGGTGCAACCTCTTTGAACAGGAGATGCATCGCCTGAGCTCGGTCTTCGAGCTCTGGCAGAGAGGTGCAACCACCTCTGGCAGAGAGGTGCAACCACCTCTGGCAGAGAGGTGCATCAGCCTGAGCTCAGTTTCGAGCTCTGCCAGGTGATGCAACCACCGAGCTCAAGTTTCGAGCTCTGCCAGGCGGTGCAATCACCGAGCTCAGTCTTCGAGCTCTAGCAGAGTGGTGCAATCGCCTGAGCTCAGTTTTCGAGCTCTGCCAGGCGGTGCCACCTCTCCAGTCAAGAGGTGCAACCGCCTGATACCAGAATTCTGGGATTTGATCGATTTGATCGTTTTGAGCTCCAAATTTGAATTGGGTTGGGGCCTATAAATACCCCACCCATTCAGCACTAAAAAGCAACAGATCCACACCGAATTCTTGATCTTTTCAGTGATTCTAAGAGCTCAAATTTGTGTAAAGTCCTAAAGTTCTCCTCCTTTTGTTCTTCAAGTCGTGAGTTGTAAAGAGAGGAGAGAAAGGATCTGTAAAGGTTGTCTCCTGAGCCTGTCAAAAGGAGAGAAACTGTAAAAGGGCAGTTAGCCTTCGTCCATTGAAGGAAGGCAGTTAGTTGACGTCGGTGACCTCGTCGGAGGAGGAAGCCAAAAGTGGAGTAGGTCAAGACTGACCGAACCACTCTAAATCTCTGGTTTGCTTTTACCTTGAGCACTTTATCATTACTGCAAACCTCCTACATTGCTACTGCCCTCTGCGCCTTTACGAACGAGTTTCTAAGCTCTGATCTTTTAGAATCTGCATTCAAACGTAAATTGTGTTTTCGTACGATCTTCACACTGCAGTTTATGCTTACATTCGGATTCCATTTATAACTGCAAATTGCTTTCTACGTAAAACGCTTTTCAAGATTCAAAACTGCTTTAAGACGCAAATCTACATTTAGACGTAAAATTACGTTTAGACGTAAAACTGCGTTTAGACGCAAAACTGCGTTTAGACGCAAAACTGCGTTTAGACGTAAAACTGCGTTTAGACGTAAAACTGCGTTTAGACGCAAAACTGCGTTTAGACGCAAAACTGCGTTTAGACGTAAAACTGCGTTTAGACGTAAAACTGCGTTTGGACGTAAAACTGAGTTTAGACGCAAACTGCGCTTAGACGCAAACTGTGCTTAGACGCAAACTGTGTTTAGACGCAAACTGCGCTTAGACGCAAAACTGCGCTTAGACGCAAACTGCACTGTGATTATGCTTTTATATCAAAATCGTTTTTTATCGGACGAACGCAGCTTTCGTTTTTAAATTACTGTAAGATTTCCGCTGCACTAATTCACCCCCCCCCCCTCTTAGTGCTCTCGATCCTAACAGAGTTCAGCATGTTGCTAGGCCTTGAGGGGTGCAGTGGGGATTGTATTAACGGGGAGTCGCAATCTAGCAAGTGCGTTTGCAGGAGGCAAAACAATGCATAGTTTGTTCAGCATATCGGAGTAGTCCAAGGGGATGGTGGTCTCCCAAACGAAGAGAGATGTTGCTCCAACGGGATAGTTATCCAGGAAGGATAAGTCCCGGCTCTCCAGAGGGAGAATCATGTGAGACGGACCTCACATGTTGAGGAGGAGTACCTTAACAAACAACAACTCCACAAAGCTCGATGGACTGAGCAAGCGGCGAGTAGTCATCGCATGATCTCGCTTGAGAGAATGCATTGGTGGATGCATTGCAAGATCAAGTGGGGGAGCGACCCAAAGCAACTTAAATGAAGGCACACTTGGAGTCGATATGGAGATCGGACTCAAGGGAGGGCTGACCCGTGGAATAGTAGGCGCGAGGGCCACCATCAACTTAATGCAAAAACGAGGAGCGGAGCAACTTGGGGGTAACTTGGCAAAGTACTCAAGCCGCTTGAAGGGAGCCAGCATAGAAGTTGGAACATGGAGCAGAGGCATAGTGCTTTCCTTAGACAAAGGTCAAAGACATGAACTCTTGTAGAGGCAAGAGTAGGATGATGTTGTTCCATGGGTCTTTCATTCTAACGGAGCAGACTCATGTTGCATGCTGCCAAAGACGAAGGGAGCTTCTGGGCACATGCACCTTATCTCGGAGGAGCATTTGATGGAGGAACTAAGGCGACTCAATTTGCGGAGGCGAAGTTGGGTTCAGAAGGCCTTAGCACGGGGCAAGAGGACGCAGAGACGGGTACTCTTGAAGAATATGCCACAGTGTTGTCATTCAAGTTGCCATGAAGGAAGCGGTGCGCAGCGGAGATTGTGCTGGTAGGAGCAGAGGCCCAGGATCCAGACAATGGTGCATAAATTACAGTGAAGTCGATGGACTTTGGGAGCTACTAGGCGACGGACTGTCCTAGAGCGGTGCTTCATCTAGGTGTGACCCAAGAGTGGGTGGATGAAGGTCGATTGCCAAAGGAGCGAACAAAATCGAAGGTGGAGGAGACCCTGCGATGTATTGGCAGAGGCTACACATGGAGGATTCACAATTCGAGTTTATTCCACAAGGATCAGAATGCAATGGAGATGTCACCAGGAGGCGACATGGTGCAGCGGATCATGGTGGAACAGTTCGTGGCAATGCGATACATACGACTTTGTCCCGGGAGGGACTAGATCATATGGAGGTATGATCGAGAGCTACTAGAAGCTCCACTTCGGTGAATAACACGACGGCAAGAAGGGCTATGGATTCAAGGAGTGAAGGCTATGGTACCGCAGAGGCGGGTCTTCCGTGCGTGCATCAAATTTTGCTTCGGATGAAAGCCTTGGTCATCAGCATATGGGGGCTGTGTTCCACCAAAGGAAAAGTTCGAATGCAAGTACCAGTGAGTTTCATGGGAGGAACTTGATCATGCAGAGGTATGATCAAAGCAGTTGGAGAGTTGGACTCCAGAGCTTATATTCGCTTAAGGGAGCCCGGCAAGTCAAAGGACAAGGCCGAGTAAGCGAACGTTGCTACCAAGGAAGCTAAGGAGAACAAAATCGGTGCAAACCCTACAACGTGATGGTAGAGGCCATGCATGGGAGTTGCAGTCTATCTTTCCATCGACCAAACGGACTGCTTGGAGAACACAGAGGTGTTGAAGTAGGGGGTCGAAAGGGGCGAGGAAGCGACGACGAGTCCAGAGGGACTTAGCTACCCAAAATCAAGCATCAGTTAGAATTGAGGTGGACTCAGAGGAGTGACACGGAGAAATTTCTACTGATCATGAAGAAAAAGGATGTAGATGCGAGGTGACGGATAGTAGGGCCATGGGCATGGCAGTGCCATGGTACCACAAAGGCGGGACTTCCGTGAAAGTCATTGATCCCTTGCTCTCATGGAGGGAGAGCGCTTGGTCGTGAAAGGGGCTGAGGAGGTGGAGAATACAAAGACAATCTCCAAGTACCGAGACAAGGCTAAAGGGTAGAGGCCGAAGAACTTCATAAGACCGGTGTCAATGTGCTTCTCATCAAGATAGCCGAAAGTGAAAGACTTCGGGTCATGCAAGAGTGCATAACCAAGGAACGAAGCCGGCAGTACGTAGCGCTGCACCTTTGCTACTTAGTGGAGTAGGCGGCAGGGTTGATGGAGAAGACGGTACAATCCTAGAAGCGACTAAACCTATGAGAGAACTACTCCAAGTTTGGGTGAAAACTTCCTGCATTCTAGAAGTTCAATGGCATTGAGAAGGTGAATCACAGTAACTAACTCAACGCAAGGAGTGCAAACACTTCAAGTGCTTCAGAAGTGTGATCAAAGAGCAGGCGAAGGCTGGTAACCAGCTCGATGCATGGAGTACAACCTCGAGGAGGCGGGCGAAGTCAAGTAACCTTTGCTTTCACAACTCTTAAGAGAATGGGCGAAATCGAGTACCCCAATTCTCTTATCTATCCAGTAGAGGAGCTTTGCACAAGTTCAAAGACCCTTCGAAGATAATGGAAGATAATAGTTGTCAAATCCTCACCAACGGTGATCAGTGCTACTGAGAGTAGATTGTCTGTTTCATTTCCCAACGAAATGCCAATCGAAAGCGGAAGTGATGCGAACCTACTTGGATGTGACAACTAAGTGAAAGAAGAGTCAATGAGCAAATTTTGTGGAGGAAGGACCCAAAACTTTAGAAGTTTGCGAGACGATGCTTGTTAAAGCTCCAACAAGCATCCACCCAATTCAAGCAGCATGTGGAATTTGAGAGACTGGCGCAGTAAGGATAGTCTTTTCCTTCATTTGGAAGATCCGCAGGAATCAACAAGGATCAACACAATTCAGCCAACCCCACACCAGAGTCAGAGTTAATGGTGAGTTGTAGCAGCATGGTGGATCAAAGGTTCGACTACTCAAAAAACAGCAGCGGAGAGCAGCAAGGAGCCAAGAGGCGCATTGTAGCTGGAGCAGAAGATTTAAGACTCAACAAAGGCGAGGAGTTGCAGTGTCGACAAAGGCTTCAACAAGGACGTCGAAGGAATAAGTGGGGGAGAATGTCACGGACAAACTTCGAAACAGGGTGTTTGATGTAATGCTTATGTATGTCCATGTCTTTTGACATGTTCATGCCTTGTACAGCATGTAGAGGGGTGGCCGAAGGCTTAATAGTCCCATTTTAGTTGGGTTGGTGGCCTCTTTAGGCTTGTAAAGAAAGGTTGTGTCATGTGGACACGTGCGAGAGATATTCGGTTTGTAATGGACCATTTTACCCTTTGTTGTGCCACTGTTTAGAGCTTGTAAAGTATGTTTGTAATTTGTTTTGTCTATGAAGTATTTTTCGAAGATGTTTGCTTGTGGATCCCAATTTGAGGCATTCTCTCTAGCCCGTTCTCTCTTTTGTTGGTCCTAAGGGACATTGGGAAGCTTCGGGGAGGCTGACCTTTGCGGACGGACATGCAAGGGTGCCACACGACTTAGGCAAAACCAGCTAAGTCCGTGACAAGGCGGTGCTATCGCTTGGCTGGAGCGGTTGCACCTCCCAGTCTCGCTCGGAGACTGAGCCCAGGCGGTGCAACCTCCTGCCTTGGGCGGTTCAACTGCTTGGCAGAAATCAGGGTCCGAATGGGTTGATCCATTCTGCCCAATTTGGGTTTTTCAGGGGCCCAATTGCCCCAAGATTAAGTTAATGGGATCACCTCCCATTTCCAACTTAATCAAGGTACGTCAATCGCTTCTTCCGGTGAGCTTCCGGCAAACTTCCGTCGATCATCCGATGAACCCTCGGTGATGCTCCTACGGACTTCCGGCAAACTCCTGGACTTGCGACGATTCACTTGGCGAGTTCCGACGAGCTTCTTTGGCAAGCTTATGGACTTCTCGGATTTGTTTCCGTAGAACCTCCGACGACTGTCCGAACTTCCGTCGAACTCTCGAACTCCCAACGTGATCATTGTCTTGATTTCGGCGCAACTCCTGTTGCATGTCTCACTTTCATCGTAGTTAATCCTGCACACTTATCTCAACATATAGATTAGATAACAAATGACAATTGACTTCATCATCAAAATCCGAGATTCAACAATCTCCCCCTTTTTGATGATGACAATCAATTGATAATGGAGTTAACCTTAACACCCCCTATCTATATGCCATACTTGAGATAAGTCATTCTTGAATTCAAGACCTAAGAACTCAAGAGACATATTGATAAGTTAAATCATTTGAACTTATCAATACTCCCATGATGATTCCCATCATGATGTATCTCTCTAAAGATGATGTCAAGGCTTGACATTCATTTTCAAATTTTACATAACAATTTTGAATGATGGTAATTGTAGCAATTCATCATATTGTAAGATATCAACATGTAAAGCTGTGAAATAAGATTTTGATATCATTACATGATGTACACATTTCAAATATTTTAGCAAGTGTTGCATTTCTTCACATGGTAAGATATCAAAAAAAGGCATAATGCAAATTAATGCATGGCATCTGTTTATATATCTCTTGGTGATGCAAGCATGGCATAATCATAGCATCAGTGTTTATAACATCAATTCATATATTTCTCCCCCTTTGTCATCAACAAAAAGCATGGTAGTTGTGATACCAGGAGAACAAATAAGCAAATTATCAAGCATATAAAGAAAGGCATGATACGTAGATTGCTTTAAATACTTCTTCCTTTTTTTTGTTATAATCCTTTGTGCATGAAGGAGGAAAGCCATTTGTGATTCTAGCTATTTATGAGTTTACTTTAAGTCAAGATATGTGTTTGTAACAACTTTTTGCAAGTAAAAATACTATCATCCATATTTCAAGATTGAATTCATAAGTAGGAATCATTTCATCAAATCCATTTCAGAAAAAAATATTTTTCATAAGAGTGTATGAGAAAATTTGATTTTTAGCATTCCAATTGCTAAGCAAATTCGAAAAGTGAAATGAACTCTTTCATGCATTCGGACAAGATTATGCTACAGATTTTCAAATACAATCATGAAGACAAAACGTTTTTGTATTCAACACATAATTTCCAACATGTTATTTAGGCATGTAATGACAATCAAGTGATTTGATCATTCAATAAAGTCCAAAAAATAATTTTAACTAGTTTATCTATTCGGACACATCAACATTCATAATTCTCTTCTTATGAAATCAAATTGTTCTACACTTAGAGGTTTTGTAAAAATGTCAGCTAGTTGATGTTTAGTATCAATGAACTCTATGATTATGTCATAATTAGTAACATGATATCGTATAAAGTGATGTCTAATATCAATATGTTTTGTTCTTGAGTGTTGCATAGGATTATTTGTTAAGCATATTGCACTTGTGTTATCACATTTAATGAGAATATTTTTAAGATGAACTTTATAATCTTCTAAGGTGTTTTTCATCCATACAACTTGTGCACAACATGCACTTGCTGCAATATATTCGGCTTCGGTTGTTGATAGTGCAACCGAGTTTTGTTTCTTAGATGACTAGGAAACAAGGGCATGTCCTAAAAATTGACAGGTTCCTGATGTGCTTTTTCTATCTAGTCTACAGCCAGCAAAGTCCGCATCAGCATAAGCAATTAACTCAAGATTCTTTATTTTTGGGTACCATAATCCTAGATTTGTGGTACCATTAAGATATCTAAGTATTCTTTTAACTGCTTTGAGATGAGATATCTTAGGGTTTGATTGAAATCTAGCACAAAATCCTACACTGAACATGATATATGGTCTAGTTGCAATGAGATAAAGCAAACTTCCTATCATACCCCTATAAGTTTTTTGATCGAAGCTTTCTCCACTTTCATCAATTTCTAACTTAGTGGAGGTGCTCATAGGAGTGTTAATAGCCTTTGAGTTATTCATATTAAACTTTTTTAATAAATTCATAGCATATTTAGTTTGACTAATAAAGATGCCATTGCTTAGTTGTTTGATTTGTAAACCTAAGAAGAATGTTAATTCTCCAATTAAACTCATTTGGAATTCAAGACTCATAGTTTTAGCAAATGATTCACAAAGAGATTCATTCGTGGAACCAAAGATAATATCGTCAACATAAATTTGAACAATGAGAAAATTATTTTCAAAATTCTTGATGAATAATGTAGTATCAACCTTGTCTTTTGTGAAATTATTTTCAATAAGAAAAGAACTAAGTCTCTCATACCAAGCCCTCGGGGCTTGTTTTAAACCATAGAGAGCTTTGGTTAATCTATACACATGATTAGGGAGGCTATTATTTTCAAATCCAGGAGGTTGTTCAACATAGACTTCTTCGGAAATAAAGCCATTAAGAAAAGCGCTTTTAACATCCATTTGAAACAACTTAAAATTATTACTACTAGCGCAAGCAAGGAGCATCCTTATGGCTTCTAATCGAGCCACAGGAGCGAAGGTTTCATCGTAGTCGATACCTTTTTCTTGGTTGAAACCTTTGGCCACTAATCTAGCCTTGTTTCTAACCATGATACCATTTTCATCTTGCTTGTTTCTAAAGACCCATTTAGTACCAATAACTAAATGGTCATTTGGCCTAGGAACAAGCTTCCACACTTCATTTCTCTCAAATTGATTCAATTCAGCTTGCATTGCGATAATCCATGAATCATCTTTCATGGCTTCGTCAACACATTTGGGTTCAATTTGGGAGAGAAAAGCGGCGTTCGCACAAAAATTTTTAAGAGAAGATCGTGTTTGAACCCCCTTTGATGTGTCTCCTAAGATTAGTTCCTTAGGATGAGCATCTACATACTTCCAATCCTTAGGTAAGGATGTTTTGGAAGTGGATGCATCCAAGTTGCTAGTTGGAGACGGGGTTTCATTTAAATTCAAGGAATCAAAATTAACATCATCATCAAAATCATTTTTCTTGATTTCGGAAATCTCATTCAAAACAACATGAAGGATTCTTCAATAATTAAGATTCTTTTATTGAAGATATGAAAAGCTTTAGAAACCAAAGAATAACCAAGAAAGATTCCTTCATCGGATTTAGCATCAAATTTTCCTAAGTTATCCTTTTCATTCAAGATAAAACACTTACACCCAAAGACTTTAAAATATGAAACGTTGGGTTTTCTATTGCTCCATAACTCATAAGGAGTTTTGGTGAGTAAGGGTCTTACCAGAACTCTATTTAATATATAGCATGCGGTGTTTACGGCTTCGGCCCAAAAATATTTGGGTAGGCTATGTTCATTCAACATGGTTCTTGCCATTTCTTGTAAATTTCGATTTTTTCTTTCTACTACTCCATTTTGTTGAGGATTTCTTGGAGTAGAGAAATTATGGTTGTACCCATTGAGTTCACAAAATTCTTGGAAATCATGGTTTTGAAATTCTCCACCGTGATCACTTCTAATTGATGAAATCATAGACCCCTTTTCATTTTGAACAAGTTTAAAAAACTTGGTAAAATATCTAAAGCATTCATTTTTCTGTTTTAAGAAGTAAGTCTATGTATATCTGCTATAGTCATCTACAATGACAAAGACGTATTTGCTACCTCCTAGACTTGATGTAGAGATTGGTCCGAACAAGTCCATATGGATCAATTGTAAGGGGCTAGAGGTGCTTATTTGATTCTTAGATTTGAAACTACTCTTAATTTGTTTACCTAATTGGCAAGCATCACATACATTATCTTTGATGAACTTGATATGAGGAATTCCTCTTACAAGTTCTTTAGATGATATTTGAGTGATTAGTTTTATGCTAGCTTGACCTAATCTTCTATGCCATAGCCAAGCATCCTCATTCAAAACTGAAAAACACATTTCATTACACAAATCATTGATGTCAATAGTGTATACGTTATTTTTTTTTAATGCAACCATAGACATGTTTTTGTGTGGTTTTTCAATGATGCAAGCATTAGATTCGAATTTGACAATGTATCCTTTATCACATAATTGACTAATGCTCAAGAGGTTATGTTTTAAACCATTAACTAACAAAACATCTTCAATAAAGAAGTTAGATTTGTTACCTATGGTTCCTTTGCCAATGATTTTACCCTTGTTGTCTCCGAAGGTGACATAGCCTTCGTCTATGCTAGTGAGCTTAGAGAATTGAGATGGATCTCCGGTCATATGCCTTGAGCATCCACTATCAAGGTACCATCTCTTGCTCCTAGCTTGCGATGGTATAGGTTTCTACAAGAAAGGATGATTTTTAGGTACCCATTTACTTTGGGGTGCCTCAAAAATAGATCTACATTGTTTATCATATTGCATAGAATTTGTCATGGTTCCTTTGGGAACCCAAATCAATTTGTTTGGACTAATTTTCTTGAATGGACAATAATGCGTTTTGTGTCCAAGTTTGCAACAAAAGATGCATTTGCTTTGGTGTCGAACATATAAGATGGGGCCTTTTATGAAGGTGGTTGGATTTTGGTGAGGACTTCTCACAAATCCGATTCCACTTCTTTTGGAAACATGACCCTTGTTTGCAAGGATCATGTTCAAGGACTTGCTACCAACCTCGAATTTCTTCAAGGTGTCCTTAAGTAGCAAGTTTTCCTTTTGGAGAGTTTCTAGATCAGGACATTTTATGCATGAACCTAAACTATCATGATATTTAGTTTTTAACTTATCGAAATTACAAGTAAGACTATCATGCTCCTTTTTTAGCAATTTGTATTTTCTACTAATAATCTTGCATTCATAAAATAAGTAATGGAAGGCATTTAATAATTCATCAAATGATAAATCTGCATCTATTAAATTCGTTACCTCCTCTCCGATGGCCATTAAGGCGTAATGAGCAACTTGCTCGGTGTTGGACTCCTCTTCTTCGGACGCGTTCGAGTCATCCTATGTTGCTTTGAGCGCCTTCTTCTTTGATGTTCTCTTTTTGGCTTGGGGACAATTACTCTTGTAGTGTCCCGGCTTTTTGCATTCATAGTAAATAACTTGGTCCTTCTTGAGTTCAAGTTTATTTTTTGAGTCATTCTTAAACTTGTTTCTTTTAATGAATTTTTAAAATTTTCTTGTTAGAAGTGCCAAGTCATCATCACAGTCCTCATCACTTGAGTTTTCTCTCAAGTGGCCTTCTGAAGTTTTAAGTGCCATATCCTTCCTGTTCTTTGGAAGGATGTTTTCTTGCTCTTCATGAGCTTTACAAGTCATCTCGTAGGACATTAATGACCCGATTAGTTCTTCAAGAGGGAAGTTGCTCAGATCTTTCGCCTCTTGAATAGCAGTGACTTTAGGATCCCAACTCTTAGGAAGGGATCTTAGAATCTTATTTACGAGCTCAAAATCCGAGAAACTTTTTCCGAGTCCTTTTAGACAGTTGACGACATCCGTGAAACGGGTAAACATGTCGCCAATGGTTTCACTCGGTTTCATCCGGAAAAGTTCGAAAGAATGTAATAGAAGATTGATTTTTGACTCTTTCACTCTACTTGTGCCTTCGTGAGTCACTTCGAGTGTGTGCCAAATATCAAATGCGGTTTCACAAGTTGAAACACGGTTAAACTCGTTTTTATCAAGTGCACAAAATAAGGCATTCATAGACTTTACATTAAGAGCAAAAGCCTTCTTCTCCGATTCATTCCAATCGATCATTGGAAGAGAAGACTCCGAAAATCTGTTTTCGACAAGATTCCAAAGTTTAAAATCCATAGAAATAAGAAAGATCCTCATTCGGGTCTTCCAATAGGTATAGTCCGTCCCATTGAACATGGGTGGACGTGTAATAGAATGGCCCTCTTGGTTTCTAGCGTATGCCATCTCTCTTGGGTTTTAATCCGTCAGAGAGTTAACCCCGCTCTGATACCAATTGTTAGGATCAAGAGCACTAAGAGGGGGGGGGTGAATTAGTGCAGCGGAAAACTTTCTGCGATTAAAACGAAACTGCGTTCGAACGATAAAAACAATTTCTATGTGAAAGCCGATTCTAAGATTACTTTAACTTAAGATCAAGCAAGATGACATTAAAGTCAATCAATGAAGGTAGTTTGCAGTCATGATGAAAACCAGAATATATGCGCAAACTGATATACGACGTTCGTACGAAGAAACTGATTAACGTCTAAATGATGATTCGTAAATCACTTGATTAGGCGAGATGCAGTTTAAGCAAGGGTATAAAGGTAGTTTGTTGTTATGGTAGAAATCAAAACGTAAACGCAATCTGAGATATGATGATCGTACGAAAAAGCAGATTTACGTCTAAACGCTGATTTGAAAAGTGCAAGGCTAGAAACCCGATCTTATATGCGTAGCAAGCAGCAAGCTTCAGAGGAGGTTTGCATTAAAGATAATATGCTCAAAGTAAATGCAAACCGAGATTTAGAGTGGTTCGGTCTGTAACATCCCCCATTTAAAAAAAAAAAAATTAGTAAAAGGTTTGTTTGTAAAAATAAGGATTATTTAATAATTATTTTATATTCAATGATATTATATTAAAAGTTTATGCCTAGGGACCTAAGAGTAAATATTAGAAGTTTGATATAATTTACGAAAGATTCAGATTTAAGTTAAAAAAAATATATATATATAGTGGACATGTGTCACTAGCTAACCTAAGAGTGCCACTTATCTTTGCTCTAAAGATGACACCTAGCCCCTTTCATGCATGCATGACACCTTGCAACTTTTGCATTAGCCAAAACCCAAATAATTAGATGAAAGGTTAAAGAAAACAAACTTGAAGAGTTGCAGCCAAAGTGAGTTTGAGAAGAGAAGGGAAGAAGAAGAAGAAGAAGAAGAAGAAGAAGAAGAGCTTGAGGTTTTTCATCAAATTTTCTCACATTTGGGATTCAAATAATTTTAAGGCAAGTGTTCTAACCCCATCCCACAGTAACCTTAATCTCTGTTTCCATTTTTATTCTGCAAAATTTGAAAGATTTCAACTGAGAACCAGACCTTCTTGCGTTTTGATATAAAGCTATGAATCTGTAATTTTTTGGTAATCTGACCTCTATGCAATATTTCAGTCATACCATTTTATAATAAACTCTGATTTAGACAAGACATATTCCATTTGAAAGTAGACAAAAAAATATTTATTTTGATACTAAGATCGAATGATTTGGAGTTTAAATGCCTACTAAGACTTCTGTTTAAAGTAACCCTACAGATTCTGCAAAACAGGGACTGAAACTTCTGACCTCTTGTTGCTTAACTACTTATAACTTTCTACTGTGAAATCAGATTCCTACATTGTATGATTTATTCGAAGCTAGACTCAAAATTCTTTCTGTATATACCTGATTTGAAATTTTTGGAGTACAATTGCTAACTGAAACATCTGCTTTCATCGACCCTATGGATTCAGTAAAATAGAGCTAATATTTTCAGACCTTTCGCTACGAAATTATCTGTAATTCCCTATTGTAAATTCCAATTCTTGTTAAACTTGATTTGCCTAAAACTAGATTGACAAATCTTTCTAATGACATCTATTTTGTATAAATTGGAGCATAATTGGTTATCCAAATAGTTCATACAATGTTCCTATCAAATTCTGCCAGAATCGAGCTTTGGTCGATTTCGGCTTTCCTTGTTTCTTCTCTTTGGAAATCGATTTCGGCAAAAAAAACTCTTACTTCATTTAAGCTTTACATTATACCTTAAATTCCTGTATACTTTTATCCTTATTTATTTGTACATCTGCAGCTATCATCTAAAGATCATGTTTGCATCGTAATGATTCGGCACATGCATCCCATTGTTCCGCATTTGCTTTCGATATGTGCCTCTTCCAGTTTCATTTCTTTGGACATTGAATTCATCTAACTTTCTTATTTCAATTGAGCTATATATGATTTCTTGAAATCCTTGTATGCTCTTGCTTTTGTTTCCTTTCAAATCTAAATACATTTGTGAAAGATTATGTTTGTATCGTATTGACTCGAAAGGCATATGTACATTTCATTGTTCCACATGTGCTTCCAATATATGCTAATTTCTTTATTCATACTATCCCTTTGTACTCTGGTGTTTGTGGGATAAATGTGAACCTTTGCCAGAAATGGTAAAGGGAGTTATGCTTAGAGCCCGCGATGCTCTACCGGCCCCCTATGACTTCACTCAGACGTGGGTGGATGAAGCTCCCAAACGTGGGAGACTTATGTTTGTTAGTCATTCAGAAATGGATGGACCATATTATGTTATGATCCCACTTCACCTTCTATGTATTTGATATGATATCCAAAGTTTTGGCTATGTTTCTATGCATGCTTTGGGTAAGCATGAAATGAATGCATCGTCATGTGACATTTGAGCTTCTATTCATGTTTTGTTCTTTGATATATTTCCGAAATGTTATAAGTCTTTGTTATACCTTGAAAGCTACCATATGTCATCGATATGCTTCTTATGCCAATGATATGCTCCAATTACCTTTCCTCGATTGTATGAATAAAACGTGCTTCGAACGATATGATATTGTAATTCTGCATTCAAACAAAATATGCTACAGTTTCATCTTGTATCTCTGCTTTGTATTTTGATACCTCATTTGTTTGAAAATTGTCCTCTTTGCTATGGATATGTTAGTCATTTGCTGAGCTTTATTTGCTCACCCCGTTCCTATATAAATTTTTCAAGATAGCTTATCGCTCACTAAAATGTGTAAATTGGGTCGAGGAAGTGGAAGACTAGAAGATTTTAGGGCAAATATTTTGTACTTTATAGGTTGATGTTGTATAAGTTATTTTTGGGTGTAATAAAATATCAATGACAAATCTAGATTGATGTATCTTGTAAATATTTGAGAAGTACCTCTTATGTCAAGATTTTGGAAATGTTAGGTCTAAACTGTGTACTGATATAAACATGTAGTACATA
Source organism: Musa acuminata AAA Group (assembly GCF_036884655.1). Classification (NCBI taxonomy): domain Eukaryota; kingdom Viridiplantae; phylum Streptophyta; class Magnoliopsida; order Zingiberales; family Musaceae; genus Musa; species Musa acuminata. Next base: position 19,155,697 of record NC_088346.1, on the reverse strand, counting down.
TTGGTTTTGCGATTGCATTAATTGCCACGCTTATGGATTTATGATATAGTCATGGTTTAGTTAAGTTGCTTTTGGATTTTAAGAATCATCTAGTGACATGATGTATGATTATAGACCGCACAGTTTTTGTGAATTGTGGATTGTAGAGGTGAATGACTTGAATGTTTTTTTTTCTTAGTGACCTCAAATGTGTGATTGTATCCTCTATTGTTTGTTGAATTAAATATTATCAATCTTGAATTAGGTTCACACCTCCTAAATGAGAATTAAATTTAGGGGGGGGGGGCGTGACAGAGTGGTATCAGAGCATGGTTTGAGGATCACTGAAATATTTGATATGTTGACGTGCAAAATATATTGAGGTCTAATGAACTATAGTGATTAGTGAAAATTTTCTTTGATGCATTTTACGAATCTAGGACGAAGAGGACATTTAGTATTCCTACTTCATTTGCTTTTGATTAATTAAGTGCGATAAAAGGGTTGATCGGGGATATTAAATTAGAGTGGCGCAATAGAAGCGTGGTGAACCTAATACATTGGTAGCAGAAAAATAGATGATACGATTGGAGAAGATATTTGATGTACGAAATTGTTCTAATGATCAAAAGAATTTCTTGAGATCAAGAACAGGAATAGCAAGGATAAGTTTACCAACAAAAAAAAAAAAGATTAGAAATGAATTAGAATGTGATAACAGGAGGGTCAAGATATCATCAATTTGAAAAGGGAAGTCACCACAAAAAAAAAAAAAAAATTCAATCCTGTATAAGATGCGAGTTAAATTATGAAATAAGTTTGTATTCGTAGGGTGACTCGAGCCTATTTTGCTTGTGGAAAGTTGGATCATTAAATAAAAGACTATCGTTTGAAGAAAAAGAAAGAATCATTGCCTCATAAATCATCAGTCTATGTTAGAGTGTATGTTATCACGAAATATGATTCTAAAGCTTCTGAATTAGTGGTCGAAGGTACTATTCATGTTTCTAAAAGAATGCAAATATTTGTTTGACCATGTTTCTCATTTATGATTTGATTCATAATATTTTGCTTATCACATGAGCATTCAACCTAAACCACTGGATTATATGCTATATGTAAATACGACTATTAGGGATTGTTTGATAACAAACTCGATCTGGTCATCTTGTTTGATTTCTATTGGAGAACACGAACTTCTTGCTGATTTAGTTCTCCTAGATATTTGGAGTTTTGATATTATATTAAGTATGGATTTACTATCTTCCAATCATACCAGTATAGATTGTTATACAAAATGATCACTTTTTGTATACTAGATCATCCTATCTTTTATTTTGAGAGTATTGGGCAAGATTCACCTCCTTGCCTGATGTATCTTAAGATGACTTGCCTAGATTATCTCTAGACAGAGAGGATGAATTTGCTTTTGATTTGGTCCTTGGGACAATTCCAATATCTAAGCCTCTTTATAGAATGACACCATTTGAGTAAGTGGAATTGAAAAAAAAAAAAAAAAAAAAACCCAACTACAAGGACTATTAGATAAGGGTGCTTCGGTGCCAGTGTTTCATCATGGGGTGCTCCGGTGTTAGTTAAGAAGATGGATAAAACTTCTAAAGGATTATGATTGTACCATTCATTATCACCCGGGTAAAGCTAATGTTGTAGTAGATGCCCTCTGTAGAAAATCTACAAGTTTTATGATGACTTTGGTTGTGAAGCAATGGAAGTTATTAGAAGAGAATTATGTTTCGAATGTTATGAAAAAAAAGAGCAAGACTCAATGATATTAATGGCCTCCATCCAAGTGCAATCTGATCTCATTCAACATATTAAAGGAGGACAACTACAAGTGATCTGCTTAAGGAATGAAGTAGAAAAGGGATTGAAAGTGAATTTTCGAGTTTCAGAGGATGGCTTATTGAGATTTAAGGATAAAATATGTGTTCCAAATGACTCAGATATCAAAGATCAAATCTTGAGGGATGGTCATAATTCAAAGTACACCATGCATCCTGGTAGCACTAAGATGTATAGAGATCTCTAAAGTCATTATTGGTGGGAAGGCATGAAGAAGGAGATTGCAAGATATGTTTCAAAGTGTTTGACTTGTCAGCAAATCAAAGCAGAACACCAAAGACCTGGAGGTTTGTTGCAACCTTCAGATATTCCTGAATGGAAATGAGAATGTATTACCATGGACTTTATTTCAGGACTACCCCGAACTTCTAGAAAGCATGATGCTATTTGGGTTATCATTGATAGGTTAAGGAAATCTGCACATTTTCTACCGATCAATATGACTTATTTTCTTGATAGGCTTGCAGATTTATATATAAATGAAATAGTAAGACTTCATGGTGTTCCAAAGGAGATAATCTCTGACAGAGACTCCAGATTTCTATCTAGATTTTGGAGAAGGTACAGGAATCTATTGGCACTAAAGTCAAGTTTAACACTGCTTATCACCCTCAAACTGATGGTCAATCAGAAAGAACCATTCAAACACTTGAGGATTTGCTTCGAGCCTATGTTATGGATTGGAAAGGTGAATGGGATAAAGATATCTCTCTTATTGAGTTCACTTACAATAATAGTTATCATTCAAGTATTTATATGGCTCCTTATGAAGCTTTATATGGGCAAAAGTGCAGGATGCTTATATGTTAGGAAGAAATTGGCGACAGAAAGTTATTAGCACCAGAAAAAGTACAAGAGACTACTGAGAAAATTCAACTTATAAGAAAAAGGTTAAAGACTGCTCAGAGTCGTCAAAAGAGTTATGCTAATAACAGAAGGCGAAATATTGAGTTTTAAATCGGGAATTTTGTATTCCTGAAGGTCTCCCCTTCTAAAGGTATTGTAAGATTTGGGAAGAAAGGAAAGTTAAGCCCAAGATTTATTGGACCTTTTGAGATTCTTGAGAGGGTTGGTTCTATCGCATACAGGATTGCCTTGCCACCATCATTGTGCCATATCCATGATATATTTCATGTTTCAATGATCAGAAAGTATATACTGATCCCTCTCATATCATTAAGTATGAGCCGATGGTGATTGATAAAGACTTGTCTTATGTGGAAGTGCCCACTCAGATTGTTGATAAAAAAAAAAAGATCTTGAGGAATCGGGTTATCCCTCTAGTTAAAGTGATCTGGAGATATCATTCTGGAGAGGAAACAACTTGGGAGCTTGAGGAAGAAATGATGAAAGCTTATCCCCATCTTTTCATCGAATGAGGTATGATAAATTTAGAGGACTAAATTTTTCTTTAAGGAGGGGAGAGTGTAACATCCCCCATTTAAAAAAAAAAAAAATTAGTAAAAGGTTTGTTTGTAAAAATAAGGATTATTTAATAATTATTTTATATTCAATGATATTATATTAAAAGTTTATGGCTAGGGACCTAAGAGTAAATATTAGAAGTTTGATATAATTTATGAAAGATTCAGATTTAAGTTAAAAAAAAAAAAAATATAGTGGACATGTGTCACTAGCTAACCTAAGAGTGCCACTTATCTTTGCTCTAAAGATGACACCTAGCCCCTTTCATGCATGCATGACACCTTGCAACTTTTGCATTAGCCAAAACCCAAATAATTAGATGAAAGGTTAAAGAAAACAAACCTGAAGAGTTGCAGCCAACGTGAGTTTGAGAAGAGAAGGGAAGAAGAAGAAGAAGAAGAAGAAGAAGAAGAAGAAGAAGAGCTTGAGGTTTTTCATGAAATTTTCTCACATTTGGGATTCAAATAATTTTAAGGCAAGTGTTCTAACCCCATCCCATAGTAACCTTAATCTCTGTTTCCATTTTTATTCTGCAAAATTTGAAAGATTTCAACTAAGAACCAGACCTTCTTTCGTTTTGATATAAAGCTATGAATCTGTAATTTTTCGGTAATCTGACCTCTATGCAATATTTCGGTCATAACATTTTGTAATAAACTCTGATTTAGACAAGACATATTCCATTTGAAAGTAGACAAAAAAATCTTTCTTTTGATACTAAGATCGAATAATTTGGAGTTTAAATGCCTACTAAGACTTCTATTTAAAGTAACCATACAGATTCTGCAAAACAGGAACTGAAATTTCTGACCTCTTGTTGCTTAACTACTTATAACTTTCTGCTGTGAAATCAGATTCATACAATGTATGATTTATTCGAAGCTAGACTCAAAATTCTTTCTGTATATACCTGATTTGAAATTTTTGGAGTACAATTAATAACTGAAACATCTGCTTTCATCGACCCTATGGATTCAGTAAACCAGAGCTAATATTTTCAGACCTTTCGCTACAAAATTATATGTAATTCCCTATTGTAAATTCCAATTCTTCTTAAACTTGATTTGCCTAAAACTAGATTGACAAGTCTTTCTAATGACACCTATTTTGTATAAAGTGGCGCATAATTGGTTATCCAAATAGTTCATACAATGTTCCTATCAAATTCTGCCAGAATCGAGCTTTGGTCGATTACGGCTTTCCTTGTTTCTTCTCTTTGGAAATCGATTTCGGCAAAAAAAACTCTTACTTCATTTAAGCTTTACATTATACCTTAAATTCCTGTATACTTTTATCCTTATTTATTTGTACATCTGCAGCTATCATCTAAAGATCATGTTTGCATCGTAATGATTCGGCACATCCATCCCATTGTTCCGCATTTGCTTTCGATATGTGCCTCTTCCAGTTTCATTTCTTTGGACATTGAATTCATCTAACTTTCTTATTTCAATTGAGCTATATATGATTTCTTGAAATCCTTGTATGCTCTTGCTTTTGTTTCCTTTCAAATCTAAATATATTTGTGAAAGATTATGTTTGTATCGTATTGACTCGAAAGGCATATGAACATTTCATTGTTCCGCATGTGCTTCCAATATATGCTAATTTCATTATTCATACTTTCCCTTTGTACTCTAGTGTTTGTGGGATAAATGTGAACCTTTGCTAGAAATGGTAAAGGGAGTTATGCTTAGAGCCCGCGATGCTCTACCGACCCCCTATGACTTCACTTAGACGTGGGTGGATGGAGCTCCCAGACGTGGGAGACTTATATTTGTTGGTCATTCAGAAATGGATGGACCATACTATGTTATGATCCCACTCACATTCTATGTGTTTGATATGATATCCAAAGCTTTGGCTATGTTTCTATGCATGCTTTGGGTAAGAATGAAATGAATGCATCGTCATGTGACATTTGAGCTTCTATTCATGTTTTGTTCTTTGATATATTTCCGAAATGTTATAAGTCTTTGTTATACCTTGAAAGCTACCATATGTCATCGATATGCTCCTTATGCCAATGATATGCTCCAATTACCTTTCCTCGATTGTATGAATAAAACGTGCTTCGAACGATATGATATTGTAATTCTGCATTCAAACAAAATATGCTACTGTTTCATCTTGTATCTCTGCTTTGTATTTTGATACCTCATTTGTTTGAAAATTGTCCTCTTTGCTATGGATATGTTAGTCATTTGCTGAGCTTTATATGCTCACCCCGTTGCTATATAAATTTTTCAGGATAGCATATCACTCACTAAAATGTGTAAATTGGGTCGAGGCAGTGGAAGACTAGAAGATTTTAGGGCAAATATTTTGTTCTTGATAGGTTGATGTTGTATAAGTTCTTTTTGGGTGTAATGAAATATCAATGACAAATCTAGATTGATGTATCTTGTAAATATTTGAGAAGTACCTCTTATGTCAGGATTTTGGAAATGTTAGGTCTAAACTGTGTACTGATATAAACATGTAGTACATATTGGTTTTGCGATTGCATTAATTGCCACGCTTATGGATTTATGATACAGTCATGGTTTAGTTAAGTTGCTTTTGGATTTTAAGAATCATCTAGTGACATGATGTATGATTATAGACTGCATAGTTTTTATGAATTGTGGATTGTAGAGGTGAATGACTTGAATGTTTTTTTTTCTTAGTAACCTCAAATGTGTGATTGGATCCTAGATTGTTTGTTAAATTAAATATTATCAATCTTGAATTAGGTTCACACCTCCTAAATGAGAATTAAATTCGGGGGGGGGGCGTGACACGGTCAATCTTGACCTACTCCACTTTTGACTTCCTCCACTGATGAGGTCACCGACGTCAACTAGAGGCCTTCCTTCAATAAGCGAAGGCCAACCACCCTTTTACAGGTTCACTCCTTTTGACGGGCTTAGGAGACAACCCTTACAGAATTTTCTCTCCTCTCTTTACAACTCAGAACTTGGAAGAATAGAGTGAGAAGAACTTTTGGCCTTTACAACAATTTTGAGCTCTAAGATTCACAGAAAAGGATCAAGATTTCGGTGTTAAATTGCTGCCTTTCAGTGCTGAATGGGTGGGGTATTTATAGGCCCCAACCTAGTTCAAATTTGGAGCTCATAACTGTCAATTCCCGGAATTCCGGGATCAGGCAGTTGCACCTCCTGACTAGAGCGGTTGCACCACATTGCAAAGCTCGAAGACTGAGCCTCTAGGCGGTGCTACCTCTTGTCAGGGGCGGTTGCACCTCCTAACAGAGCTCGAAGACCGAGCTCAGGCGGTTGCACCTCCTGACTAAGGCGGTTGCACCACCTGGCATAGCTCGAAGATTGAGCTCAAGCGATGCCACCTCCTATCAGGGGAGGTTGCACCGCCCAGTCTCGCTCGGAGACTGAGCCCCAAGCGGTGCCACCGCTTGGCTGGAGCGGTTGCACCTCCCAGTCTCGCTCGGAGACTGAGCCCAAGCGGTGCAACCTCCTGCCTTGGGCGGTTCAACCGCTTGGCAGAAATCAAGGTCCGAATGGGTTGATCCATTCGGCCCAATTTGGGTTTTTTAGGGGCCCAATTGCCCCAAGATTAAGTTAATGGGATCACCTCCCATTTCCAACTTAATCAATGTGCTAACTACGATTTTTCCTAAGACATTTACTGCAACTTGCTCCGGTGCGTCAATCGCTTCTTCCGGCAAGCTTCCGGCGAACTTCCGTCGATCATCCGATGAACCCTCGGTGATGCTCCTGCGGACTTTCGACAAACTCCTGGACTTGCGACAATTCACTTGGCGAGTTCCGACGAGCTTCTTTGGCAAGCTTATGGACTTCTCAGATTTGTTCCCGCAGAACCTCCGACAACTGTCCGAACTTTCGTCGAACTCTCGAACTCCCAACGTGATCATTGTCTTGACTCCGGCGCAACTCCTGTTGCATGTCTCACTTTCATCGTAGTTAATCCTACACACTTATCTCAACATATAGATTAGATAACAAATGATAATTGACTTCATCATCAAAATCCGAGATTCAACAGGCCATTTGTGAGTTTACTCGAATGAAGTTAAAATCAATAAGAGATTAAATCATGCTTCATCATTTTTTTTAAGGATCAAGATATGTATGTGAATCAAATCCTTGCAAGTAAAAAATCTTCCTTTTTCAAGAAGGAATTTATAAGAAGGAATCATTTCATTAAATCTATTTCTCGAAAAGAATATTTTTCATACGATAAGTCTATGAGAGATGCATTTGCTAACTGATTCCATATGTCAAAAATCAATAATATGAATCAACCTTGATATGATATATGCTTATGAAAGCTGCATTAAGTCCGGAAGAAAATAATGTATCAGGAAAATCCGATTGTTAGGATCAAGAAGATTCCAAATCCGAAAATGAAATTTAACACTTTTATGCATTCAAACAAGGTTTTGCTATAGATTTTCAAAACGCAATCATGAAGATAAAACATGCACATTGTCATAGAAATTTTTGTATCCAAAACACATCATTTCCAACATATTATTAAGGCATGTAATCATGTAATATTCTCATTATAGAAATTGAGTGATTGAATAAAGAATGTCCGAAAAATAATTTTAACAAGTTCATGTATTTGGACACATCTTTGCCATAGTTTTTCAATGAAGATAAAACATGCCCATCAACATGGAAATTTTAGTATCCAAAACATATAATTTCCAACATGTTATGTAATTGTGTAAAATTCTCATTATAGCGATTAAGTGATTGAGTCAAGAAAGTCCAAAAAATAATTTAACAAATTCATGCATTCGGACATATTTTTCAAGGATTAAGAGAGTATGAATCTTCTCAAATCACGAGAGTATAACATGCTCATCATGGAAACCAAGACACAAAATTTTTAAAGTAGGCATGTTATAGAAACATTCAATTTCAGCATGGAAGTGATCAAAGAAAATATGAAAATGAGTCACATAAAGAGATTCAAGGAAAATCTGAAAATGATGTTCAATCTATATTAATATTCCTAACTCTGCTGCTCACCATCAAGTAAAACATATCATGGATTAGTAGTCATCAAGGCAAGGGTCATTGTGATCAAAGTAGCATAGAGATTTTACAACATAATTGTTACAACAGGACAAGAAGTGAATGTGTCCACATTTACATATACAAGCTCATTCAGGAGGTGAAAAATTAAAATGCCTAAATAAGGAGTCAAATTGTCAATAAATTTTCTACAGCTCAGATAGAATTTGATCTTGTCGATGTTCAAGTCGATCTTGTCTTTGTTCAAATCGATCCATTCGAATCCTTATGTCTTCGATAGATGATGCAGGAGCTTGCTCAAATGGATGTGTTTCCTCAAAGGGACAAGTCGGAGGAGATTGAGTACCCCTAAAGATTGGTGTTTTCGGTTCTGGTTTAAATTGAGGAGGATTAGTTCTTCTAAGCATTCTAACCCACATACCATTTCTAAATAAACATCTCATTCGGTGAAGTAGATTTTTATTTATTATGCTAAACCTATCTACCTTTATTACCTCTACGTCGGGTGGTATAGGAATATCGTAGGCATTAAGTATTCTAGTGATTATACCACCATATGGAAGCATCATGTCTTAGATATTTCAATCATGTTTTGCTGGATAAGGCAACCAAAACAGATGTTATGTCCTTTCATGATCCAGTATGATTCCTAGTTCCATTTGACTCACTTCATCATGATAGTATTATTTAGAGAGAATGATGTTAGTTAGGATATGATGAAGTACTTTAGTGTTTAGTCGTATTAGATGTTCACAGCTTTTAGGAACTATCACTAAGTTGGGATTATCGAAAATTATTCCTAAGGCTTCGACGTATTGTCACGGACAAACTTCTAAACAAGATGTTTGATGTAATGCTTATGTATGTCCGTATCTTTTGGCATGTTCATGCCTTGTACAACATGTAGAGGGGCGGCCGAAGGCTTAATAGTCCCATTTTAGTTGGGTTGGTGGCCTCTTTATGCTTGTAAATAAAGGTTGTGTCATGTGGACACGTGCGGGAGATTTTCGGTCTATAATGGATAATTTTACCCTTTGTTGTGCCACTGTTCAGAGCTTGTAAAGTCTGTTTGTAATTTGCATTGTCTGTGAAGTGTTTTTCGGAAATGTTTGCTTATGGATCCCGATTGAGGCGTTCTCTCTAACCCGTTCTCTCTTTTGTTGGTCCTAAGGGATAATGGGAGGCTTCGGGGAGGCTGACCTTTACGGACGGACACGCAAGGGTGCCGCACGACTTAGGCAAAACCAGCTAAGTCCATGACAGATGGTATCAGAGCGGGACAAGCACTCATAGAAACACTTAGTATGCAAATGTGGGGGACCTAGCGGGGCTGCGTTGAGGGCAGTCAGCACACGCGCGACCGTTTGGGGGGAAAACGGGCATGGAGATGTAGGGAAAAGGAGTCGCTCGGAGGAGCGGGCATCTGACATTGGCATTCAGAGGAATGGCCAACCCTTCGCGCAAGAGGCACCACGAGAATAGGCAAGCTTGGAAGAATTTGGAGCGCATAAAGGTTGGGATGGCTGAGTTTGAGCTGCGGCTCAATGTTGACAACTATACTTGATAGTGCTCAAGCCAAGCGAGGCGCTTGGTAAAGGATGAGACCATGCAAGGTGGAATGAGTTGCTCAACAACCAAAAGAGTTATGCAAAGCTCACAGAGGTGAGGGGAATTGCTAACTCGAAGAATTTGATACTCATGCATAGACTTGTATGCAGACGATGGAATGTTCGTGGCCATCCCAAGGTGACCGAAACTCGACGCCATGGAGCATTGAAACTTTCTCTTCGGCATGTGAAGGATACGTCCGTAGGAGGCTGAAGTGTGCAATGAGTTCAGCATGTTGCTAGGCCTTGAGGGGTGCATCGGGGACTGTATTGATGGGGAGTCGCAATCTAGCAAGTGCGTTTGTAGGAGGCAGAACAATGCATAGTTTGTTCAGTAGATCAGAGTAGTCCAAGGGGATGGTGGTCTCCGAAACGAAGAGAGATGTTGCTCCAACGGGATAGTTATCCAGGAGGGATAAGTCTCGGCTCTCTAGAGGGAGAATCATGTGGGACGAACCTCACATGTTGAGGAGGAGTACCTCAACAAACAACAACTCCACGAAGCTCGATGGACTGAGCAAGCGACGAGGAGTCATCGCACGATCTCGCTTGAGAGAATGCATTGGTGGATGCATTGCGAGATCAAGTGAGGGAGCAACCCAAAGCAACTTAAATGAAGGCACACTTGGAGTCGATATGGAGATCAGACTCAAGAGAGGGCTGACCCGTGGAATGGTGGGCGCGAGGGCCACCATCGACTCAATGCAAAAACGAGGAGCGGAACAACTTGGGTGTAACTTGGCGAAGTACTTAAGCCGCATAAAGGAAGCCAGCATAAAAGTTGGAACATGGAGCAGAGGCACAGTGCTTTCCTTAGATAGAGGTCAAGGACTTGAACTCTTGTAGAGGCAAGAGTAGGATCATGTTGTTCCATGGGTCTTTCTTTCTGACGGAGCAGACTCATCTTGCATGGTGCCAAAGACGAAGGGAGCTTCTGGGCACATGCACCTTATCTCGGAGGAGCATTTGATGGAGGAACTAAGGTGACTCAATTTACGGAGGCGAAGTTAGGTTCAGAAGGCCTTAGCACGGGGCAAGAGGACGCAGAGGCAGGTACTCTTGAAGAATATGCCATAGTGTTGCCATTCAAGTTGCCATGAAGGAAGCGGTGCGTAGTGGAGATTGTGCTGGTAGGGGTAGAGGCCCAGGATCTAGACAATGGTGCACATATTACAGTAAAGTCCGTGGACTTCGGGAGCTACTAGGCGACAGACTATCCTAGAGCGGTGCTTCATCTAGGTGTGACCCAAGAGTGGGTGGATGAAGGTCGATTGCCAAAGGAACGAACAAAATCGAAGGTGGAAGAGACCCTGCGATGTATTGGCAGAGGCCACACATGGTGGGTGCACAATTCGAGTTTATTCCACAAGGATCAGAATGCAATGGAGATGTCACCAGAAGGCGATATGGTGCAGCGGATCATGGTGGAACAGTTCGTGGCAATGTGATACACACGACATAGTCCCGGGAGGGACTAGATCATATGGAGGTATGATCGGGAGCTACTAGAAGCTCCACTTCGGTGAACAACACGACGACAAGAAGGGCTATGGATTCAAGGAGTGAAGGCCATGGTACCGCAGAGGTGGGTCTTCCATGCGTGCATCGAATTTTGCATCGGATGAAAACCTTGGTCAATAGCATATGGGGGCTGGGTTCCACCAAGGGAAAAGTTTGAATGCAAGTACCAGTGAGTCCCATGGGAGGGACTTGATCATGTAGAGGTATGATCGAAGCAGTTGGAGAGTTGGACTGCTCTAGAGCTCATATTCGCTTAAGGGAGCCCGGCAAGTCAGAGGACAAGGTCGAGTAAGCGAACGTTGCTACCAAGGAAGCTAAGGAGAACAGAATCGGTGCAAACCCTACAACGTGATGGCAGAGGCCATGCATGGGAGTTGCTGTCTGTCTTTCCATCGACCAAACAGATTGCTTGGAGAACACAGAGGTGTTGAAGCAGCAGGTCGAAAGGGGCGAGGAAGCGACGACGAGTCCAGAGGGACTTAGCTACCCAAAATCAAGCATTAGTTAGAAGGGAGGTGGACTTGGAGGAGTGCCATGGAAATATTTCTATTGAGCGTGAAGTAAAGGGATGCAGATGCGAGGCGACAGATAGTAGGGCCATGGGCATGGCAGCGCCATGGTACCGTAGAGGTGGGACTTCCGTGAAAGTCATTGATCCCTTGCTCTCATGGAGGGAGAGCGCTTGGTCGTGAAAGGGGTCGATGAGGTGGAGAATGCAGAGGCAATCTCCAAGTACTGAGACAAGGCTGAAGGGCAGAGGCCGAAGAACTTCGTAAGACCGGTGTCAATGTGCTTCTCATCAAGATAGCCGAAAGTGAAGGACTTCGGGTCATGCAAGAGTGCATAACCAAGGAACGAAGTAGGTAGTACGCGGTGCTGTACCTTTGCTACTCAGTGGAGTAGGCGGCAGGGTTGATGGAGAAGACGGTACAATCCTAGAGGCGACCAAACCTATGAGAGAATTACTCCAAGTCGGGGTGAAAACTTCCTGCATTCCAGAAGTTCAATGGCATCGAGAAGGTGAATCACAGTAACTAACTCAACGCAAGGAGTGCAAACACTTCAAGTGCTTCAGATGTGTGAGCAAAGAGCAGGCGAAGGCCAGTAACCACCTCGATGCATGGAGTACAACCTCGAGGAGGCGGCGAAGTTAAGTAACCTTTGCCTTCTCAACTCTTAAGAGAATGGGCGAAACCGAGTATCCCAATTCTCTTATCTATCCAGTAGAGGAGCTCTGCACAAGTTCAAAGACTCTTCGAAGATAATGGAAGACAATAGTTGTCAAATCCTCACCAATGGTGATCAGTGCTACTAAGAGTAGATTGTCTGCTTCATTTCTCAATGAAATGCCAATCGAAAGCAGAAGTGATACGAACCTACTTGGATGTGACAACTAAGTGAGAGAAAAGTCAATGAGCAAATTTTGTGGAGGAAGGATCCAAAACTTCAGAAGTTTACGAGACGATGCTCGTTAAAGCTCCAACAAGCATCCACCCAGTTCAAGCAGCATGAGGAATTTGAGAGAATAGCGTAGTAAGGATGGTCTTTTCCTTCATCTGGGGGATTCGCAGGAATCAACAATGATCAACACAACTCAGCCAACCTCGCACTAGAGTCAGAGTCATTGGTGAGTTGAAGCAGCATGGCGGATCAAAGGTTCGACTACTCAAAAATAGCAGCGGAGAGCAACTAGGAGCCAAGAGGCGCATTGTAGCTGGAGGAGAAGATTGAAGACTCAGTAAAGGCGAGGAGTTGCAGTGTCGGCAAAGGCTTCAACGAGGACGTCGAAGGAATAAGTGGGGGAGAATGTCACGGACAAACTTCTAAACAAGATGTTTGATGTAATGCTTATGTATGTCCGTGTCTTTTGGCTTTTTCATGCCTTGTACAGCATGTAGAGGGGCGGCCGAAGGCTTAATAGTCCCATTTTAGTTGGGTTGGTGGCCTCTTTAGGCTTGTAAATAAAGGTTGTGTCATGTGGACACGTGCGAGAGATTTTCGATCTGTAATGGACCTTTTTATCCTTTGTTGTGCCACTGTTCAGAGCTTGTAAAGTATGTTTGTAATTTGCATTGTCTATGAAGTATTTTTCGGAGATGTTTGCTTGTGGATCCCGATTGAGGCGTTCTCTCTGACCCGTTCTCTCTTTTGTTGATCCTAAGAGACAATGGGAGGCTTCGGGGAGGCTGACCTTTGCGGACGGACACGCAAGGGTGCCGCACGACTTAGGCAAAACCAGCTAAGTCCGTGACAGTATGTTGTTACAACTGTTTCATCATCCTACAATCCTCTAAAATAACGACCTCTATATTTTATGGGAATGCCTATCATGTCGTAAATGAATCTATTCATAATAGAAATATATTGTCCTAAGAGATAGGTAGACACTCTTTCTTTTTCATCTACATGTAGATTGTTGTAAAACAACCTAACAAGTCTTGGGTAGATGTGTTCACTAATTTGTAGAATTGGGAGTAGATCTAAATTTGTAAACCATTGAATTATCTCTAAATTACTTAGTTCATTTAGATCAACATACTTTCCCTTATGGACATTTCTAAACGCTATGGAAGCAAATTTTTCGGCATGAAATTTTGAATCGAAAAGGGTGGGATCATAGTCTTCTTCTAATCTCCTCTTCCCTTTGTCCCTAGAGGATCTTCTAGAGCCCATAACTATTGCTATTTAAGAAGATAGTAATGAGCAAGAGTAAATGACACAAAACAGAAATCAAAAGCCTCTTAGAGAATACCTTAGGTGAGATCTTCAAGAGGATGAGAGATTCTTGATCTTGCTCGAAATGGGCAGTTTTTGGGTAGCTAAAGGGGAGGAATGGAGGTGGAGAAGAGTTAGAACTGCTAGGAGGAGAAGAGAGTTAGTTGGGGTCGGTTCCACCACCGGCCCTAGCTCGGTTTGAAAGGGGTAGAGTTATGGGCGGTGGCACCACTGGCTAGGCAGTGCAACCGTTTGCTACCCGTGACAATCGACGGTGCTACCGCCAGTTGGGCGATGCCACTGCCTATAGGTAGTGAGCACTTGTTTTGAGGGCTGGGTGGGCTGATTTGGATGTTTTCGATTTGAGAAGAGTTTTTGTGGAGCAATCAACTTTAATTACGTAATTACGTAAGAGTTTCCATCTCAAGATGAGAAATTTCGTATGTTCATGATAGATCTTGTGAAGCACATACTCTACTTCAAATGTCGTATACAATTTTCAACATGTTCATGACTTATTATTCATGTTAGTAAGCTTCGCTAGTTCATGATAAACTTCGCTTGTAGGTTCATGATATAGTTGGATCCGAAGATAAAGAAGGAATGAATCCGATGAATTCAGAAATCCAGAGGATGTGTGAAGGGAGAATTATGAGTTTCAAAATCTAAGGGATCAAATAGGATTATATCAGTATCACTTTGTAATATTAATTCTCTAATCCTCTTTTTATCATTTAGGCTAGAGAGCATCACGTGTCTTTTTGGATCTCGAGTCATGAATATTGAGTACCCAAAAAGCAAGATATTATCTCTTGCTCCTAGCTTGTGATGGTCTACGTTTCTACAAGAAAAGATGATTTTTAGGTATCCATTTACTTTTGGGTGCCTAAAAAACCGATCTAAATTGTTTATCATGTTGCATAGAATTTATCATGGTTCCTTTAGGAACCCAAATCAGTTTTTTCAGACTAATTTTCTTGAATGGACATTGAGAAGTTTTATGTTCATGTTTGCAACAAAAGTTGCATCTGCTTTAGTGTCGAACATGTAAGATAGGGCCTTTTATGAAGGTGGTTGGATTTTGGTGAGGACTTCTTACAAATCTAATTCCACTTCTTTTAGGAATGTGACCCTTATTTGTAAGGATCATGTTCAAAGACTTGCTACCAATCTCGAATTTCTTCAAGGTGTCCTTAAGTAGTACGTTCTCTTTTTGGAGAGTTTCTATATCATGACATTTTATACATAGAGCTAAAATATTATGATATTCAATTTTTAATTTATCGAAATTATTAATAAGACTATCGTGCTCCTTTTTTAATAATTTATATTTTCTACTAATTATTTTACATTCATCAAATAAGTCATGGAAGGCATTTAATAATTCATCAAATGATAAATCTACATCAATTAAATTTGTTACCTCCTCTCCGATGGCCATTAGGGCGTAATGAGCAACTTGCTCGGTGTTGGACTCCTCTTCTTCGGACCCACTTGAGTCATCCCACATTGCTTTGAGCGCCTTCTTCTTTGATGTTCTTTTCTTGGCTTGGGGACAATCACTTTTGTAGTGTCCCGACTTTTTGTACTCGTAGCAAATAACTTCGTCCTTTTTGGTTTCAAATTTATTTTTTATCATTTTTAAACTTATTTCTCTTAATGAATTTTTTGAATTTCCTTGTTAGAAGTGCCAAGTCATCATCACAGTCCTCATCACTTGAGTTTTCTCTCAAGTGATCATCTAAAGTTCTAAGTGTCATATCCTTCCTGTTCTTTGGAAGGATGTCTTCTTACTCTTCATGAGCCTTGCAAGTCATTTCATAGGTCATTAATGACCCGATTAATTCTTCAAGAGTGAAGTTGTTTAAATCTTTAGCCTCTTGAATAGCAATGACTTTAGGGTCCAACACTTAGGAAGGGATCTTAGAATCTTATTTACGAGTTCAAAATCTGAAAAATATTTACCGAGTCCTTTTAGACCATTGACGACATTCGTGAAATGGGTGTACATGTTGCCTATGGTCTCGCTTAGTTTTATTAAAAAAAGTTCAAAAGAATGTATCAAAAGATTGATTTTTGACTCTTTCACTCTACTTGTGCCTTCGTGAGTCACTTCGAGTGTATGCCAAATATCAAATGCGGTTTCATAAACCAAAACACGATTGAACTCGTTTTTAACAAGCGCACAAAAAAAGGCATTCATAGCCTTTGTATTAAGAGCGAAAGTCTTCTTCTCCAATTCATTCCAATCAATCATTGTAAGGCAAGACTTTGAAAATCCATTTTCGATAATATTCCAAAGTTCAAAATCTATAGAAATAAGGATAATATTCCAAAGTTCAAAATCTATAGAAATAGGTGTAGTCTATCTCATTGAACATAGGCAGACGTATAATAGAGTGGCCCTCTTGGTTTCCAGCGTATGCCATCTCTCCTCGATTTTAATCCAATTGAGAGTTAACCCCGCTTTGATACTAATTGTTAGGATCAAGAGCACTAGGGGGGGGGGGGGGGGGCGGGGTTAATTAGTGCAGCGGAAAACTTTCAATGATTAAAATTGCGTTCGTACGATAAAAAATGATTTTGATGCCAAAGCTGATTCAAAAAGTTCTTTAACTTAAGATTAAGTGAAGTGCAATTAAAGTAGAGCTATGGAGGTAGTTTGTAGTTAAGATAGAAAATAGAATATAAATACAAATCGAGATTTAGAGTAGTTCGGTCAATCTTGACCTACATCCACTTTTGGCTTCCTCCTTCGATGAGGTCACCGACATCCACTAGAAGCCTTCCTTCAGTAGGCAAAGGTCAACCACCCTTTTACAGTTTAACTCCTTTTGATGGGCTTAGGAGACAACCCTTACAGATTTTTCACTCCTCTCTTGAATGATTAAAACTTAGAAGCAAAGAGGGAGAAGAACTTTCGGCCTTTATAACACTTTCGAGCTCTAAAAATCACATAAAAAGATCAAGATTTCGGTGCCATTTCATGAATGAAAGGGTGGGGTTTATATAGGCCCCAAACCGGTTTGAATTTGGAGCTCAAAAATGTCATTTCCTGGATTTTTGGGGTCCTGGCGGTACTACCGCCATAACTGGGCTGTACCACCGCCTGGTAGAGCTCGGAGACCGAGCTCAAGCGATACCACTGCCTGACAGGGGTAGTTCCACCGCCCAGCTTTCCTAGGAGACTGAGCTCCTAAGCGGTGCCACCATTGGCCAGGAAATCTGGGTCCGAATGGGCTGATCCATTCAGCCAAATTTGGGTCTATCAAGGGCCCAATTGCCCCAAGATTAAGTTTATGGGATCACCTCCCATTTATAACTTAATCATCATGCTAACTACGATATTTTAAGATATTAATACTGTAACTTGCTCCGGTGTGTCAATCGCTTCTTCCGGCGAACATCCGACGAACCCTCGGCGATGCTCCGGTGGACTTACGGCAAACTCTTGGACATGCAATGATCCACTTGGTGAGTTCCGACAAGCTTCTTTGGCAAGCTCCTAGACTTCTCGGATTTGTTCCCGTAGAACCTCCGACGACCGTCCGGACTTCTATCGAACTCTCGAACCCCCAACACGATTATGGTTTTGACTCCAACGTAACTCCTACTGCATATCTTTCTTCCATCATAGTTATTTCTGCATACTTATCTCAATATATGGATTAGATAACAAATAACAATTGACTTCATTATCAAAATCTGAGATTCAACACTCACAGGAATATAAGACGGTAATAATCATTCATGCCACTGCATCTTCTTCTTCTCTAACATATATATACCTTTTCAAGGATCACTCATCCCATCGAAGAGCACATTGAACCTATATTATATTTTACCGATAGTGTAGCATATTTGTTTGTACAAATTAACTTTAATATAACTATATACATATGTATATGTATATATATATATATATGTATATATATATATATGTATATATATATGTGTATATATATATGTGTATATATATATATATGAATATATGTGTATATATATATATATATATATGTATGTATACATATGCATATATATACATTGATATTGTATCTTCACTAAAAGTATCTTAGGATAGTTGGTATTGACCTTGCCATTAACATCCATAAGAAAATTACAGTTTAACGCTTCTAACCATAACAAACATTAGTTTGTTTGGTTAGAAATTAAGTATAAATATAAAATAATTGTATGCAAATTTTAAATATTAATGAAAGGATAATATTCTTTTAGCATCATGATGAATATCAAAAGAATATTAATGAAAGTGATATTTTTAACTAAAATATAAGGGAAATTATCTTCAGCTGAGAAAGTTTCTAAAATGTAAGAGGAATAAATACATAAATATGTGTGGGTTATTGGCTTACCCTTTAGCCACCACAGATCTCACCATGTGCAGACTACAACAAATAAAGTAGCGCCATACCGTCTAAGTGACTTGTGTATGTGCAATGGAGGAGGAAATGCAAAGATCTAATATTATCATCAACAATATCAACGAGGATGGGATAAAAGAAAATTTATATATGAATAAATATGAGTAGAATATAACACATAGGGAAAAAATAAATGAAAATTACAATCACATAAAATACTAAGATTTATGTGAAAAATCCCTCTAACATGAACGAAAAAAAATCACAGGGCAAGCCAAAGTAGCACTATAAAAATAATGAATATACAAATTTCGAAGTCTCTTATCCAAAACTCACTCAACAATCATAATAGAATAACAAAGATATAAGGATTATATCACTATACGTGTTGCCCTCGTCTTCTTCCCTTCTCTTCCTCTTTTGTTCTTTTGTCCTTAATTATTGCTACTACAATTTCTCCCGATCATGTCTATTGTAGCCACAAGCCCTCTTTTTTTTTTTTGCTCTAATTGTCACGAGTCTAAGTGAAAAGAAAAAGTTTTTAAGTTAAAAGAGAAAAGTGTTTTAATAATTGATGTGGTTTGTGTTATTAAGGTGGCTGAATAAATGGACCATGTGTCCAACAACCTCCCTCTTCAACCAACAGAGGTTGTCTCATGACTCCTCAATGTGAAGTCATGTTAACTAGTTGTTGATACATCTCTTACATTTTTTTTGGTAAGATCTTTCTCAACATGTCTGTCTAATTATCATCTGTATGAATTTTCTGAAGTTGCAATTACTTTTCTTTAAATACATTTTAAATATAGTAGTATCTAAAATCTACATGTTTTGACTTCAAATAAAAAGTTGGGTTCTTACATAAATGGATAGCGCTTTGGCTATCACAATGCACCATATAATTTTTTTGTTTCAGCTCCAATTCTTATAAGAATTCTTTCATCTATAATATTTCTTGGCAAACCTCTATAGCAGTAATATATTCTACCTTTGTGATGGAGGGAGTAATATATCTTTGTAATTTGGATTGCCATGACATAGCTCTCCCTACCAAAGTGAGTACAAAACATGATATAGACTTTCTCGCATCAATATCTCTTCCCATGTCCACATCTATGTAACCTGTCAAGATAGGTGATCTACCTCTAAAGCTTAAACAAACTTTAGAGTTTCCTATGAGATATGTAAAGATTCACTTCACTATTGCCGAGTGCTTTTTACTTGGATTTGTAAGAAATCTACTAGTAACACCCATTGTATATGTGATGTTTGACCTCATACATATAGGGAAATCTAGAGCGACATCATATGTGTAGCAGAAGAATAAAAAATAAAATCTTAAAATTTCTTTCAGAAAATAATGTTTCATCATCGTGCAAAGATTGGTGCGCTAAAACTCATAAAACTACACGTACAAAGGAGATTGTGTTACCAAGGGAGATCGTATATACTTGAATTCTTATAGGTCTATGAGAAAGGATAAAGGAGGTCAACTGTCCTCCTCTCTATTGGTGATCCACATGATTGAGGTTGCGAAGACGATCCTCAAATTGCTATACAATATGCAAAACTTAAAACTAGGAGATCATATGTTCTTGAATCCTTATAGATCTGTAGGAGATGGTGAAGGAGGTTAAGCATCCTTCTCTCTAGCAGTGATCTACATAGTAGGGTTGTGATGATGCTCCATAAATCTCCAGGCCTACTATCTGAGGAGGAGAAGGAGAGAAGAGAATAGGAGATGACAACCTAAGAAGACTCAAGCCTATGAACTATTGGTTCTCTCCTATTTATAGTGGTCCCTTGTTAACTTAACCCTAATGGATCCTACTTTATTGGGTATCGGATCTCCATCCAACTACCCGAGCCTCTTAGATTAATGAATCTTTATCCAATAATCTCTTATTAGCTCTTATTGGATCTCATCCATAGGATCCAATAATTTAGGGGCTTATTGGATATCCAATAAGATAGTGCTCCGACGGATATCTAATATCTGAACCTCTATTCATTATAATGCTTACCATTTGTGTGTGACCCTCTAGGCCCAATATTGAGCTGATAGTAAGTCATACCTATTAGAACTCCTTCTAGCTCATTGAATTATTATCTCCAAAATAATTTTAACTTATCGACTATGGAAGTACTAGGCCACTACGCTATAGTCCCTAAACGATATAGCAGAATCTAATCTATTGGATGTGTTAGTCCTTAGTTACCATATATCTATAGTCCCTCATGTTGAATCTTAGATTTTGATGATGAAACCAATTGAGAGTGTTTATGATTTAATCTGTATTTTGAGTGACATAGGAAGCTTTGATCACGATGAGATAATTAAAGTAGGAAGAATCATGTTGGGCCGAAGAAAAACATATCAGAAGATTGGACGCCCAATCGGAGGATCGATCGACGTATCGGCAGAAGGCTTCGGGCCATGGGTTTAGGCATCGAGCCAAGAAGAGCAGAAATTGCATAAAGTAAATCGGAGTTGTGGAGGTCAACTGACTGATTTGGCAATAGGCCACAAGAGAGGATGATGAGCTGAAGATTCAGATAAAGCGTTGATGAACCAATGACATGTCAGACAACATTTGATTTGCTTTGTACTAATTATCTAGATCAAAGTAGGTTTCAAGTGTGCAGGATTAACTATGATAGCAATTAAGACATAAAGTAAAATGAAGTCCCAAAGTCAAGAATGAGATTTCGTTGGGAGTTCGAGAGTTCATCGGAAGTTCAAACGTTTGTTGGAAGTTCGACCGGAATTGATCGAGATGTTCAAGAACTTACCAAAGAAGCTCATTGGAACTCACCAAGAAGATCATAGTGAAGTCAAGGAGCTTGCTAGAAGTCCGTTGGAACATTGCTGAGAGATCATCAGAAGTTTGTCGGAAGATCGTCTGAAGCTTGTTGGAAGAAACCTAGACTTACGAACTTATTTAGCTTAGTGAATATCTTAAAATTCATAGATAGTATATAAATGGGTTGGAATTATGCCAACTTAATTAGGTGTCAATTGTGCCAATGTTTGGGTTGTTTTGGGCCAAGTGCAAGGCCCAAACAGTGACCCAATAGTGTCACCATTGTGGCATAGTCTCTAAGACTATGCCAGGCGGTGGTACCACCCAATGATAGTGTCAGGTAGTGGTATTGCCTAGACATAGTATTCCAGGTGATGGTACCGCCCAATGTCAGTGCTGTAGGCAATGGTATTACCCAACATAGGTGGTGGTACTGCTAGTGTAACATCCATCATTTTTGAATTTTCGTATAAGTTTCTTGTTGTAATATAAGTATCTATTTTAAATTTGATGAAAGAGCCAAAGTATGAATATGAGAACTTATTCATAAGATTTGAGGGATTTGTTCAAAAAAAAAAAAAATCTGAGGATCTATATGTAAACCTTGAGGACCTAATCGTAAATATAATAATACAAGGACTAAATTATAAAATATATAAAATTACAAATCCCACCGTTTAAGTCTCTTTGCCTACATTTTTAAGGAACTAGAGAAGGCAGCTGCGTGGAAGAACAGAGAAAGAAAGAAAGAAGAAGAGGAAAAACAAGGGGGAAGAAGAAAAAGAAAAAATTTGGGGCTTTGAGGTTTCTTGCTCAAATCTTCTCATTTAGGGTCATAATTCTCAAAGGCAAGTGTTCTAATCCCATCCTACAGAATTATTAGTCTTTGATCTCATATTTATTCTAAATTATTCGAAAGATTTCAGCCTAAAACCTGATATTTCTCTTGTTAGATACAAAAATTATGGATCTGAAAATTTTTGGTAAACTGACCCCTATACATTTTTTCAGCCATAATTTTTAGCACCAAACGTGGATTTAGGCAAGACCTTGTTCATTTGAAAGTAAACTCTTATACCTTTCTTTTGACACTGATTTTAAAAATTTTGGACACCGAATACTTACCTAAACGTCTGTTTCAAATGAGCCTATGGATGCTGCAAAATAGGGATCAAAATTTTTGATCTTTCAATACTAAAATGCCTATAAGTCCCTGTTGGAAATTTTGATTTATACCAAACTGACTTCATTCGAAACTAGACTTGTAGACCTTTCTTTTGACATATAGATTGAAAAATTTGGTATTCAAATGCCTATCTTGTTATCTGTTGAAACTGACCCTATGAATTCTGTGAAACAGTGATTTTGTTTTTGACCTTTGGTTACTAAATCAATGGTAACTCCTTCTCGGAGACATTAATTTATACGAAATTTGTTTCATCTGAAAAATTTTTGATATATCTTTCGATAATAGCTTTTTTGAGGGTATTGGAGCATAATTGGCAATATGAAGTATTTATCCAATGTGCCTCTCGAATTCTGCTAGAAATCGAGCTTTGGTCGATTTCACATATTCTTGTTTCATTCTTTTGGAAATTGATATCCTTTAGCTTTCTTATTCAATTGAGCTTTATATTACCGCTTTGAATTCTTGTATGCTCTTATCCTTAAAATTATTTGCATTCTTGAAAACTATTGTGTAATGTTTATGCTATATCGTATTGACTCATATAGGCACATGTATATCCTATTGTTTCGCATTTGCTTTCGATATGTGCCTATTTTAGTTTCATTCCTTTGGACATTGAATTCATCTAACCTTCTTATTTGAATTAAGTTATATTTGATTGCTTGGAATCCTTGAATGCTCTTGCTTTCATTTCCTTTCAAATCTGAATATAATTGTGAAAGATTATTGCTTACTTCGTATTGACTCGTAAAGGCACATGTACGTTTTGTTGTTCCGCGTGTGCTTCTGATATGTGCTATTTATTGTTCATACTATCCTTTTGTGGGATATTATGAACTTTTGCCAGAAATGGTGAAGGAAGTTATATATAGAGCTTGTGATGCTCTGTCGGCCCTTATGACTTCACTTAAACATGGGTAGATGGAGCTCCCAGACATGGGAGACTTATATTTGGTGGTCATTCAGAAATAGATGTACTATATTATGTTATGGTCCCACTTCACCTTCTGTATGCTTGATATAGTATCCAAAGCTTTGGTTATGCGTTTCTATACATGCTGTGGATAAGAATGATATGAATGCAACGTCAAATTCGACGTTTGAGCTTCTATTTCGTATTCATCTTTGAAATACTTCGAAATGTTCCATACGCCATTGATATATTCCGAAATATTTCATTTATCATTGATATGCTCCGAAACATCTCATACGCCTTTGATATGCTCCGAAATGTTTCATTTGCTATTGTTATGCTTCGAAATGTTCCCTATGTAGTTGATATGCTCCGGGACATTTCATACGCTATTGATATTCTCCAATTACTCTATGCTCCATCTGTTATGAACCAAATAGGTTTTAAATGACATGACACATATGATTTTGTATCTAATAAGATGGTATCCTTGAGAATTCTGGTATTCTGCCTTGCCTTATGATATTTTACTTGTTTGAAACCGTTTCTTTTATTCTGAATATGCTTTGTCACTTGTTGAGTTATTTTTAGCTTACTCCGTTGTTATATAAATCTTTCAGGTCAAGTTGTCACTCTTTGAGATGTTTTGAATTGGGCTGAGGTAGTGGAGAGCTATTCAGAATTATGGGCTAAGTCTTGTTGGTTATTATGTTATTGTTGTATAAGCATATTTTGAATGTAATGAAATGTTGTCGACGAATCGAAATGGATATACTGTGTAAAAGTGTTAGAAGATCTCTCTTATCTGTAATTTCGGTATGTTAAGTCTAGTTTATGATGATATGAACTTGTGGTGAATAGTTGGAGTTCTGATTATATAATTTATTTAGCTTGTGGATTTATAAATGTTGTTCATGTTTGTCAAGTTGGCTTGGGTTGTCATAAATGTGAATTATCAAGTGATGTGATATATGATTATAAATTACACAGGTTTTATAGATGTGAATTTGATAGAATATTTTTCAGTGTCCTCAAATGTTAGTTTGGATCCTGGATTGGTTTGTGATGAGAATTTTAATAATATCATGGATTTTTTGGGGCGTGACAGAGGTGGTATCATAGCATGGTTTGAGGATTACTTAAATATTTGATATGTTAATGTGCAAAATATATTGAGGTCTAGTGAACTATAGTGATCGGTGAAAATTTTCTTTGATGCATTTTAGGAATGTAGGATGACGAGGACATTTAGTCCTCCTACTTCATCTACTTTGGATTAATTAAGTGTGATGAAAGGGTTGATCGAGGATACTAAATCAGAGTAGCGTAATGAAAGCATGGTAGACCTAATTTCATTGGTGGTAGAAAAATGGATGATGCAAACAGAGAAGATATTTGATGTACAAAATTGTTCTGATGATCAAAAGATTTCTTTTGCCACCTTATATTAGAAGTAGAGGCTGATCATTAATGGCAACAATGAAAAGAATTTATAGAGATTAGTGGCAAGAATGATAAGGACAAGTTTACCAATAAAAATATGATTGAAAATGAATCAGAAAGTAATAACAAGAGGGTTAAGACATTTGGATTTGAAATGGGAAGTCACCACAAAATACTCAATCATGTGTGAATTACAAGTTAAATTATGAAACAAATTTGTGTTTTCGGGTGATTAGAGTCTATTTTGTTTGTAGAAAGTTGGATCATAAAATAAAAGACTGCCCTTTGAACAAGAAGAAAGAGTCACTGTCTCTTAAATCATCAGCCCATGTCAGAGTGTATGCTATCACTGAATATGATTCTAAAACTTCTGAATTAGTAGTCGAAGGTATTATGCATGTTTATGAAAGAATGCAAATATTTGTTTGACCATGGGTCCTATCTACGATTTGATTCGTAATATTTTGCTTATCACTTGGGCACTCAACCTAGACCACCGCATTATGTGATATATGTAAATACAATTATTAGAGATTCTTTGAAAACGTACTTGAATCTGGTCCTCTTGTCTGATTTTATTGGAGAACTTGAACTTTTTGCTGATTTAGTTCTCCTAGAGATTTGGAGTTTTGATATTATACTTGGTATGGATTGGCTATCTTCCTATCATACAAGTATGGATTGGTATATAACAAATGATCACTTTTTACAAATTTAATCAGTCAATCTTTTATTTTGAGATTATTAGACATGATTTATCTCCTTGCCTAATGTATCCTAAGATGATTTGCTCGAATTACCTCCAAAACGTGACTTTGCTTTTGATTTGGTCTTTGGAACAATCCCAATATCTAAGCCTCTCTATATAATGACATTATTTGAGTAAGTGGAATTAGAAAGGCAACTACAAGGACTATTAAATAAGGATTTTATTTGGCTTAATATTTCATCATCGGGTGCTCTGGTGTTAGTTAAAAAGATGGATGAAACATTGAGGCTTTGTATTGATTATAGACAATTGAATCAGGTGACCATAAAAAACAAGTATCCCATACCCAGAATTGATGATTTGTTTGGTCAACTGTAGGGTGCACAAGTATTATCTAAGATTGACCTGAGATCAGGTTACTATCAATTAAAGATCAAGGAGGAGGATATTTCAAAAACAACTTTTAGAACTCGATATGGTCACTATAAATTCTTGGTGATGCCTTTTGGTTTGACTAATGCCCCTGCAGCTTTTATGGAACTAATGAATAGGATAGTTCAACTGCTCTTGGATGGCTGTGTAATTGTATTCATTGACGACATATTGGTGTATTCAAGGAGTAATCTAGAGCATAAGGAACACTTGAGAAATGTATTGTCCATACTAAGAGAAAAGAAGTTGTATGCAAAGTTCAATAAATATGAATTATGGTTGAATGAAGTTGCTTTCTTAGGCCATGTGATTTCAAGGAAGGGCATATCTGTTGATCCAAAGAAAGTAGAAGCTGTAGTTAAATGGGAAGTACCAACAAATGTAACATAAGTTAGAAGCTTCTTGGGCATGACAGATTATTACAAGAGATTTGTGGAGGGATTTTCTCGAATCGCTCAATCTCACACCAAACCCACTAAGAATGTGAAATTTGTAGGGGATGATGATTGTGAACAAAGTTTTCAAGAGTTAAAAAGAAGATTGACTAGTGCCCCTATTCTCACTATTCCAAGTGGTAGTGAGGGATTTGTAATTATTACTAATGCTTCAAGAAAGGGTCTTGGATATGTTTTGATGCAGGAAGGGAGAGTGATTACTTATGCTTCTAGACAACTAAAAGGTTATGAACTGAATTATCCAACTCATGATTTGGAATTGGCAGCAATTGTTTTTGCTCTAAAGATTTGAAGACATTATTTGTATGGTCGGCAATTTAAAATTTTTATTGATCACAAGAGTTTGAAATATATTTTCACTCAGAAAGACTTAAACATGAGGCAGCGAAGATGGATAGAACTTCTAAAGGATTATGATTGTGCCATCCGTTATCACCTGGGCAAAGACAATGTAGTAGCTGATGCACTTAGTAGAAAATCTATATGTTTTATGGCTAGTTTGGTCGTGAAGCAAAGGAAGTTATTAGAAGAAAATTTTGATTTGAATGCTATAAGGAAAGAGCAAGACTCAATGATATTGATGGCCTCTAATCAGGTGCAATCTGATCTTATTCAACAAATTAAGGAAGGACAATTACGAGATCCACATTTAATCTACTCGAGGAATGAAGTAGAAAAGGAATTGAAGTCAAAATTTCAAGTAACAAAGGATGGCCTATTTAGATTTGGGAATAGAGTGTGTGTACCAAATAAACCAGATATCAAGAACCAAATCCTAAAGGAAAGTCATACTTCAAAGTACACCATGCATCCTGGGAGCACTAAGATATATAGAGATCTCCAAAGTCATTATTGGTGGGAAGGCATGAAGAAGGAAAAGGTTAAAAACTGCTCAGAATCGTCAAAAGAGATATGCTGATAATAGAAGACGAGATATTGAGTTCGAAGTTGGAGATTTTGTGTTCTTAAAGGTTTCCCCTTCCAAAGGCATTATAAGGTTTGGGAAGAAAGAAAAGTTAAGCCCAAGATTTATTGGACCTTTTGAGGTCCTTGAGAGGGTTGGTTCTATCGCTTACAAGATTGTCTTGCCACCATCGTTGTGCCATATCCATAATATATTTCATGTTTCGATGATTAGAAAGTATAAATCTGATCCTTCTCATATCATTAAGCATGAGCCGATGGAGATCAATAAAGATTTATCTTATGTGGAAGAGCCCACTCAGATTGTTGATAAGAAAGAAAAAATCTTAAGGAATCGGGTCATCCCTCTAGTTCAAGTAATTTGGAGACATCATTCTGGAGAGAAAATAACCTAGGAGCTAGAGGAGGAAATGAAAAAGGTTTATCCCCATCTTTTCATTGATAGAAGTATGATAAATTTAGAGGACTAAATTTTTTTTTTAAGGGGGGGAGAGTGTAACATCCCTCATTTCTGAATTTTCGTATAAGTTTCTAGTTATAATGTTTTAAATTTAATGAAAGAGTTAAAGTATGAATCTGAGAACTTATTCATAAGATTTAGGAGATTTGTTAAAAAAAAAACAAAAATATGAGGACCTATATGTAAACCTTGAGGACCTAATCGTAAATATAATAGTACAAGGACTAAACTATAAAATGTATAAAATTACAAATCCCACCGTTTATGTAACACCCCTCATTTCCGAATGTTCGTATAATTTTGGTGATAATATAAGCATCTATTTTTTTTGACAAAAGAAATAGAGTATGGATTAGAGGTAACTTATTTTTAAGATTTGGGAGATCTGTTCAAAAAAAAAAAAAGAATCTGAGGACCTATATGTAAACCCTAAGGACCTAATTGTGAATATGATAAAAACAAGGACTAATCTGCAAAATGCACCAAATGACAAATCTCACCGCTTAAGCTTCTCTGCCTTCGTTCTTAAGGAAGCAGAGAAGGCAGCTCGTGGGTGATCAGGGAAAGAAAGAAAGAAAGAAGAAGAAGAAGAAGAAGAAGAAGAAGAAGAAGAAGAAGAAGAAGAGAAACAAAAATTGGGGCTTTTTGGGTTCTTGCTTTAATCTTTTCATTGGGGGTCAAAATTCTCAAAGGCAAGTGTTCTAACCCCATCCTACAGAAGTATTAGACTCTGTTTTTATGTTGATTCAAAATAAATTGGAAGATTTCTATTTAGAAACTGATATGTCTCTCTTTGGACTTAAAACCATGGATTCTGAAATATTTTCGGTATACTGACCCCTATACACTGTTTCGGCTATAAGATTTAGCACAACATGTGAATTCAGGCAGGAACTATTTTGTTTGTAATTAGACTCTTATGTCATTCTTTTGACACTGATTTTGTAGAATTTGGACACCGAATACTTACCCAAACATTTTTCTCAAATGAGACTATAGACGCTGTAAAACAGAGTTCAAGATTTTTGACCTATCGATACTAAAATACCTATAACTCCCTGTTGAAAATTCTGATTTGTACCAAACTGATTTTATTTGAAACTAGATTTGAAAATATTTCTTTTGACTTACAGTTTGGAAATTTTGGAATTCAATTGCCTACCCTATTATCTGTTGAGTCCGACCCTATAAATTATGTAAAACAGTGATTGTGATTTTGACCTTGTGTTACCAAATCTGAGGTAACTCTGTGTTGGGAGCCCTGTTTCATATGAAATCTGTTCCATCCGAATATAGATTGATATATGGTTCGACCATAGTCTTCTTATCAGTATTGGAGCATAATTGTTATTCTGAAATATTTGTTTGATGTGCCACTGGAATTCTGTCCGAAATCGAGCTTTGGTCGATTTCGCGTATTCTGTTCCATTCCTTTGGATACTTGAATTCGTCAAACCTTCTTATTTGAATTGAGCTAACTATAATTGGATTCCCTGTACACTCTTGCTTCCATTTTCCTTTCTAAAATGAATACATTTGTGAGAGATTTGTGTCCTTACGTCATTTGTTTTTAAAAAGGCACATGTAAGCTTCGTTGTTCCGCGTGTGCTTCCGATATATGATACTTATTGTTGAAACTGCCCTTTTGTACTCTGGTGTGTGGGATTGTCTGGACCTTTGCCAGAAGTGGTAAAGGGTATGCGCTATTTGCCCGCTTTGTGGGGTCCCGTTATGTGGGATATTCTGGACCTTTGCCAGAAATGGTAAAGGGTATGCGCTTGTTGCCCGCTTTGTGGGTATGTGATTAGAGCCTGCGATGCTCTGCCGGCCCCCTTTGACTTCACCTAGACGTGGGTGGATGGAGCTCCCAGACGTGGGAGACTTTTGTCAGGTGGTCATTCAGAAATGGATGAATCACATTCTGACTGAGATCCCACTACACCCTCTATATGTTTGATATGACATCCAGAGTTTTGGTGAGTTATTTCTGTTCATACTCTGGATAAGATTGATATGATTGCAACGTCAAGGACGACGTTTGAGCTCTTGTACGATATGTGTACCTATATGTTCTAAAAGGCTTCATTCACTGATGATTTTGCTTCGAAATGTTCCATATGCCGTTGATATGCTTCGAAACATTTTGTATGCCATTGATAAGCTCCGATATGTTTCCTTTGTTTCTGATATGCTCCAAATTACTCTATGCTCCATCTGTCAAGAACCAAATATGCATGATTGAAAGGACAAATTGTGATTCTGCTCCTAATGATATTATGTCTACGAAATCGTATATTCTGCTTTGTGTTTTGAAACTGTATCTCTTTGGAAATTGTACCCTTTTGATATAGATATGTTAGTCACTTGCTGAGCTCTTTATGCTCACCCCGTTTGTTGATAAATTTTTCAGGATAGCGTATCGCTTGCTTAAATGTTAAGAATGGGCTGAGGCAGTGGAAAGTTTAGAAGACGTTGGGCAGAACTTTTGTTAGCATACATGTAGTTGTGTATAAGCTACCTTGCATCTAATGAAATGTGACTATGAATCTAAACTTGTGGATTTTGTGTAAGTTAATGGATCCCTCATGTATAGGGTTTTGGAAGGTTAAATTAAATTCGTGTAATGATATGAACTTATGGTAAATCGTTGTTTGTGGTGACTGCATAGAATTCCCCACTTGTGGATTTACACTGTGGTTTTTATTTTGATGAGTTGAGTTCAGATTGTATGAATTATCGAGTGATGTGTGCTATGTTTATGAATTGCACAGGGTTATGAAGTGGTAGATTATAGAAGTGAAAATTTTGATCTGAATGTTTTCTTAGTGACCTCAAATGTGTGTTTGGATCCTGGGTTAGTTGTGATGAAGATTTAAGAATATTATCGATATATTTTGTGGGGGCGTGACAGAGGTGGTATCAGAGCATGATTTGAGAATCACTAAGAATAGTATCTTTATTTGAGGTTTATTGACTGTCATTAGAGATTGATCAAAGAAAATGTTCTTTTGATGTTTTAGGAAGCGAGGATGACGAGATCATCTGGTTCTCCTGTTGCATCTACTGTTGATCAATTGAGTGGTATTATGCGGACTTTGGAGACTATGGCACAAGTGATGCAACAACAACAACAACCTGTCCAACAAGGAAATAATGATGGGACAGAGACATCAAACCAGACGGGGTTGGGAATTGGACAGTTTAAGAAGCTTAGTCCTCCAAGTTTCAGTGGTGAGTCTGATCCAATGGTGGCGGAACGATGGATGATGCAGATAGAGAAAATATTTGATGCCTTAAGTTACTCTGATGAACGAAAGGTTTTACTTGCCACCTTTATGCTGGAAGGAGAAGCTGAACACTAAAGGAGAATGATTAAGAGGATGTCTGAAATCAAACATGAGCCAATGACTTGGAAGTTATTCCAAGAAAAGTTTAACGACAAATATTTTTCAGATTGCATGAGAGAGCAAAAAGAATTGGAGTTCTTGAATCTTATCCAGGGAAGTATGACGGTTACAAAGTATGAATCTAAATTCACTGAGCTCTCCAGGTTTGCCACACATATGACTGATGATGAATCTAGAAAGGCAAGAAGGTTTGAAAGGGGATTGCGGCCGGCAATAAGAAGCCGAATGTCAGCTTTAAAATTACAAACATATGCTGATACGGTAGAAAGAGCCTTGAAAATTGAAAGAGACATGGAGGAAATTCAAGAAATCATTGGCAAGAACAAAAGGGGCAAATTTACTAGCAAAAGCAGGAGAGAAAATGAATATGAAGATAGTAACAAGAGGTTTAAGACATCTGGATTTGAGAAAAGGAAACCATTGGGGAGGACTCAGTTATGTGCAAAATGCGGATTAAATCATGAAACAAGTCGGTGTTTTCGGGTGACTGGAGCATGTTTTGGTTGTGGAAAGCTAGGTCATCAAATAAGAGATTGCCCACTGAACAAGAAGAAAGAGCCACTGCCTCCTAGACCCTCAGTCCATGCTAGAGTGTACGCTATCACTGAACAAGATTCTAAAGCTTCTAAATCAGTGGTGGAATGTATTCTTCATGTTTCTAAAAGAAATGCAAAAGTTTTGTTTGATCCCGGCTCCAACTTATCTTTTGTTTCACAATACTTTGCTTGTCACTTGGATATTCTACCTAAACCCCTGGATTATATGTTATATGTAACAACTGCTGTTGGAGATTCATTGGTAACAAACTTGGTCTACCCATCTTGTTTGATCTCTATTGGAGACCACGAACTCCTTGCTAATTTGATTCTCCTAGAGATCCAGGGTTTTGATATTATACTTGGCATGGATTGGTTATCTTCTCATCACGCTAGTATTGATTGTTACAAAAAAATAATTACTTTCTGCATACCAGATCAGCCTATATTTTTCTTTGAGGGCATTAAGCATGATTTGCCTCCTTGCTTGATATCAGCACTTCAAGTTTATCGTCTTATGCAGAAAGGTTGTTTTTGTTATATGGTGTGTGTAAAGGAGCATTCAAATCAGGAAACCCACCTAGATGAAATTTCAGTGGTCAAAGAATTCCCTGATGTATTTCCAGATGACTTGCCTGGTTTACCTCTAGATAGGGAGGGTGAATTTGCTATTGATCTAGTTCCCAGTACAACCCCAATATCTAAGCCTCCCTACAGAATGGCACCACTCGAGCTAGAAGAGTTAAAGAAGCAAATACAAGAATTATTAGATAAGGGTTTCATACGACCCAGTGTATCTCCATGGGGTGCTCCGGTACTATTAGTGAAGAAGAAGGATGGAACATTGAGGCTTTGTATTGATTATAGACAGTTGAATCAGGTGATCATCAAAAACAAATATCCCATACCTAGAATTGATGATTTGTTTGATCAATTGCAGGGTGCACAAGTATTCTCTAAGATTGACCAGAGGTCAGGTTACTATCAGTTGAAGATCAAGGAGGAGGATATTTCAAAAACAGCTTTCAGAACTCGATATGGTCATTATGAATTCTTAGTGATGCCTTTTGGTCTGACAAATGCCCCTGCAGCTTTTATGGAACTAATGAATAGGATATTTCAACCGCTCTTGGATATCTGTGTAATTGTATTTATTGATGACATATTGGTGTATTCAAAGAGTAATCAGGAGCATGAGGAACACTTGAGAGATGTGTTGTCCATACTAAGAGAAAAGAAGTTGTATTGGAAGTTCAGCAAATGTGAATTTTGGTTGAATGAAGTTGCTTTCTTAGGCCATGTGATTTCAGGGAAGGGTATATCTGTTGATCCAAGGAAAATAGAAGCTGTAGTTGAATGGGAAGTACCAACAAATGTAACAGAGGTTAGAAGTTTCTTGGGCATGGCAGGTTATTACAGGAGATTTGTGGAGGGATTTTCTCGAATTGCTCAACCTCTCACCAAACTCAATAAGAAGAATATGAAATTTGTATGGGGTGATGACTGTGAGCGAAGCTTTCAAGAGTTAAAAAGAAGATTGACTAGTGCCCCTATTCTCACTATTCCAAGTGGTAGTGAGGGATTTGTAGTTTATACTGATGCTTCAAGAAAGGGCCTAGGATGTGTTTTGATGCAGGAAGGGAGAGTAATTGCTTATGCTTCTAGGCAACTTAAAGGTTATGAATTGAATTATCCAACTCATGATTTGGAATTAGCAGCAATTATTTTTGCTCTAAAGATTTGGAGACATTATTTGTATGGTCGGCAGTTTGAAATCTTTACTGATCACAAGAGTTTAAAATATATTTTCACTCAGAAAGAGTTAAACATGAGGCAGCGAAGATGGATAGAACTTCTGAAGGATTATGATTGTGCCATCCGTTATCACCCGGGCAAAGCCAATGTTGTAGCTGATGCACTTAGTAGGAAATCTACAAGTTTTATGGCTAGTTTGGTCGTGAAGCAATGGAAGTCATTAGAAGAAAATTTTGATTTGAAAGCTTTGAGCAGAGAGCAAGACTCAATGATATTGATGGCCCCCATTCAAGTGCAATCTGATCTTATTCAACAAATTAAGGAAGGACAATTACGAGATCCACATTTAATCTACTTGAGGAATGAAGTAGAAAAGGAATTGAAGCCACAATTTCAAGTTTCAAAGGATGGTCTATTGAGATTTGGGGAGAGAGTATGCGTACCAAATGAACCAGATATCAAGAATCAAATCCTAAAGGAAAGTCATACTTCAAAGTACACCCTACACCCTGGGAGCACTAAGATGTATAAAGATCTTCAAAGTCATTATTGGTGGGAAGGCATGAAGAAGGAAATTGCAATATATGTTTCAAAATGTTTGACTTGTCAGCAAATCAAAGTAGAACACCAAAGACCTGGAGGCTTGTTGCAACCCTTAGTTATTCCTGAATGGAAATGGGAATGTATTACTATGGATTTTGTTTCAGGGCTACCCAGAACCTCGAGGAAGCATGATGCTATTTGGGTTATCATTGATAGGTTAACAAAATCTGCACATTTCCTACCGATTAATATGACTTATTCGCTTGATAGACTTGCAGATTTATATGTCAGTGAAATAGTAAGACTTCATGGTATTCCAAAGGAGATTATCTCTGATAGAGACTCCAGATTTCTCTCTAGATTCTAGAGAAGATTGCAGGAGTCGATGGGCACTAAAGTTAAGTTTAGTACTGCATATCATCCTCAGACTGATGGTCAGTCAGAAAGAACAATTCAAACACTTGAGGATTTGCTCAGAGCCTATGTTATGGATTGGAAAGGTGAATGGGATAAGGATATTTCACTTGTTGAGTTCACGTATAATAATAGTTATCATTCAAGTATTCAGATGGCTCCTTATGAAGCTTTATATGGGCGAAAGTGCATAACACCTATATGTTGGGAGGAAGTTGGTGACAGAAAGCTGTTAGCACCGGACAAGGTACAAGAAACTACCGAGAAAATTCAAGTTATAAGAAAAAGGCTAAAAACTGCTCAGAGTCGTCAAAAGAGTTATGCCGACAATAGAAGGCGAGATATTGAGTTTGAAATCAGAGATTTTGTATTCTTAAAAGTCTCCCCTTCCAAAGGCATTATAAGGTTTGGGAAGAAAGGAAAATTAAGCCCAAGATTTATTGGACCTTTTGAGGTTCTTGAGAGGGTTGGTTCTGTCGCTTACAGGATTGCCTTACCACCAGCATTGAGCCATGTCCATGATATATTTCATGTCTCGATGATTAGAAAGTATATGTATGACCCTTCTCACACCATTAAGTATGAGCTAGTGGAGATCGATAAAGATTTATCCTATGTGGAAGAGCCTATTCAGATTATTGATAAGAAAGAAAAAGTCCTAAGGAATCGG
The DNA here is from genome assembly GCF_036884655.1 of Musa acuminata AAA Group. Taxonomy (NCBI): domain Eukaryota; kingdom Viridiplantae; phylum Streptophyta; class Magnoliopsida; order Zingiberales; family Musaceae; genus Musa; species Musa acuminata. The sequence goes on along the minus strand of NC_088346.1, from coordinate 19,120,527 downwards.
GTCATTCCACTGGTTCAAGTAATTTGGAGACATCATTCTGGAGCGAAGACAACTTGGGAGCTAGAAGAGGAAATGAAAAAGGTGTATCCTCGTCTTTTCATCGAATAGAGGTACGATAAATTTAGAGGACTAAATTTTTCTTTTAAGGGGGGGAGAGTGTAACACCCCTCATTTCCGAATGTTCGTATAATTTTGGTGATTGAAAGGACAAATTGTGATTCTGCTCCTAATGATATTATGTCTAAGAAATCGTATATTCTGCTTTGTGTTTTGAAACTGTATCTCTTTGGAAATTGTACCCTTTTGATATGGATATGTTAGTCACTTGCTGAGCTCTTTATGCTCACCCCGTTTGTTGATAAATTTTTCAGGATAGCGTATCGCTTGCTTAAATGTTAAGAATGGGCTGAGGCAGTGGAAAGTTTAGAAGACGTTGGGCAGAACTTTTGTTAGTATACATGTAGTTGTGTATAAGCTACCTTGCATCTAATGAAATGTGACTATGAATATAAACTTGTGGATTTTATGTAAGTTAATGGATCCCTCATGTATAGGGTTTTGGAAGGTTAAATTAAATTCGTGTAATGATATGAACTTATGGTAAATCGTTGTTTGTGGTGACTGCATAGAATTCCCCACTTGTGGATTTACACTGTGGTTTTTATTTTGATGAGTTGAGTTCAGATTGTATGAATTATCGAGTGATGTGTGCTATGTTTATGAATTGCACAGGGTTATGAAGTGGTAGATTATAGAAGTGAAAATTTTGATCTGAATGTTTTCTTAGTGACCTCAAATGTGTGTTTGGATCCTGGGTTAGTTGTGATGAAGATTTAAGAATATTATCGATATATTTTGTGGGGGCGTGACAGTTTAAGCCTCTTTGCCTTTGTTCTTAAGGAACCAGAGAAGGCAGCTGTGTGGAAGAATAGAGAAAGAAAGAAAGAAGAAGAGGAAAAAAAAGAGGGAAGAAGAAGAAAAAAAAAATTTGGGGCTTTGAGGTTTCTTGCTCAAATCTTCTCATTTATGGTCATAATTCTCAAAGGCAAGTGTTCTAATCCCATCATACAGAATTATTATTCATTGATCTTATATTTATTCTGAATTATTCAAAATATTTCAGCCTAGAACCTGATATTTCCCTTGTTAGATATAAAAACCATGGATCTGAAATTTTTTGATAAACTGACCCCTATACATTGTTTCAGCCATAATTTTTAGCACCAAACGTGGATTTAGGCAGGACCTTATTCATTTGAAAGTAAACTCTTATACCTTTCTTTTGACACTGCTTTTGAACATTTTGGACACCGAATACTTGCCCAAACGTCTGTTTCAAATGAGCCTATGGATGCTGCAAAATAGGGATCAAAATTTCTGACCTTTTGATACTAAAATGCCTATAAGTCCCTGTTAGAAATTTTGATTTATACCAAACTAATTTTATTCGAAACTATACTAGTAGACCTTTCTTTTGAGATATAGATTGAAAAATTTGGTATTCAAATGCCTATCTTGTTATCTGTTGAATCCGACCCTATGAATTCTACAAAACAATGATTTTGTTTTTGACCTTTGGTTACTAAATCAATGGTAACTCCTTGTTGGAGACCTTGATTCATACAAAATTTATTTTATCAGAAAATAGATTGATATATCTTTTAATAATAGCTTTCTTGAGGGTATTGGAGTATAATTGGCAATCTGAAGTATTTATCCAATGTGCCTCTCGAATTCTGCCAGAAATCGAGCTTTGGTTGATTTCGCATATTCTTGTTTCATTCTTTTGGAAATTAATATCCTTTAGCTTTCATATTCAATTGAGCTTTATATTACTGCTTTGAATTCTTGTATACTCCTATCCTTAAAATTATTTGCATTCTTGAAAACTATTGTGTAATGTCTATGCTATATCGTATTGACTCATATAGGCACATGTATATCCTATTGTTCCGCATTTACTTTCGATATGTGCCTATTCCAGTTTCATTCCTTTGGACATTGAATTCATCTAACCTTCTTATTTGAATTGAGTTATATGTGATTGCTTGGAATCCTTGAATGCTCTCGCTTTCATTTCCTTTCAAATCTGAATACAATTGTGAAAGATTATTGCTTACTTCATATTGACTCGTAAAGGCACATGTACGTTTTGTTGTTCCGCGTGTGCTTCCGATATGTGCTATTCATTGTTCATACTATCCTTTTGTACTCTGGTGTTTGTGGGATATTGTGAACCTTTGCCAGAAATGGTGAAGGGAGTTATGCATAGAGCTTGTGATGCTCTACCGGCCCTTATGACTTCACTCAGACGTGGGTGGATGGAGCTCCCAGATGTGGGAGACCTCCCAAACGTGGGACACTTATGTTTGGTAGTCATTCAGAAATAGATGTACCATATTATGTTATGGTCCCACTTCACCTTCTGTATGTTTGATATGGTATCTAGAGCTTTGGTTATGTGTTTCTATATATGCTCTGGATAAGAATGATATGAATGCAACGTCAAATTCGACGTTTGAGCTTCTGTTTCGTATTCGTCTTTGAAATGCTCTAAAATTGTCCATACGCCATTGATATATTCCGAAATGTTTCATTTATCATTGATATGCTCTGAAACATCTCATACGCCTTTGATATGCTCTGAAATGTTTCATTTGCTATTGTTATGCTTCGAAATGTTCTATATATAGTTGATATGCTCCAGGACATTTCATACGCTATTGATATGCTCCAATTACTCTATGCTCCATCTGTTATGAATCTAATAGGTTTTGAATGACATGACACATATGATTTTGTATCTAATGAGATGGTATCCTTGAGAATTCTGGTATTCTGCCTTGCATTATGATATCTTACTTGTTTGAAACTGATAGGGGTAAAAAAACTGATTTGACATAACACCCCAGATTTGACGTAATGCACCCCCACGCCGGACACCCTGTGCGGCACACGGCTCCTAAACGAGCATTAACGAAGACACGACGCGCACCTACACCCACCATACCCAAGCAACCTCCTCGGCGGACCCCTCATGGACGGCCGAGGCAGGGGAAGGCGCTGACTGACACCCCCCATACCCTGCGGCAACTCGACCTTCCACGCAACGACCACAACGACAGACGTCATCAGAGGTACGGCCTCGCCCCGGCAGGATGGCATGTCAGGTAACATCAAACCCACTTATAAATACCCCCAGGCTCCCAATAGGAAAAGGGGGAGGGACAATCTCACTAAACATTCCTCTTTCGCTTCATTGACTTGATCGTTGGAGGGGCCGGGCCGAGCAACCGACCCGACCTGTGTGCAGGTACTCGACCGCCGCTGAATCCGCACGACGTCACGGAACTTTCCGGCCAGCAGCCTCCGTGGCAGCCACCACAACATCCCAAGGGGAGCCACGTCTGATCCTAGCCATTTGGAGCCCTGAACCAGCCGCGTCGTCCCCGAGGTCACGGCTGAAAAAGTTACTTACCGTAACAGATTGGCGCTAGAAGGAGGGCCTGTCCAAATGTCAAGCGATCAGTGAACCCACTTCGGCGGACCCTCGACTACTGGGATCCCCGCCTCGGGGGAACACCCCCTACATAATGAAACCCACGACGAACGCCCCGCGGCGGTGTCAAAACGCTACTGGCAACTGTTCAATGACCCAGGCTTGTCGCCTCCCGGCGATACACCCACCGGCCCATCGCAAGTATCACCCGAGGCCTTTCAAGACCTTGCCCACCAGGTCCGAGCACTAACAAGCATGGTGCAGACCATCGTCCCGATTGTCTCCCAACAAGCCCCTCCGCATGTGACCCGACCTACGCAGCAATGGGAGCCCCCTGTCCGGATGCACGCGCCACTTCCAGAGCTTCCTATCTCGCCCCGAAACCCCACAACTCGGCCCGGGAGCCGGGAAACGGAGGACACGGCGAGCCGCCCCGAGCCCGAGGCTCCGACCGCCGATTCGACGAATGCCTTGCGAGCTCAGCTGCGCCTTGTTAGTCAAAAACTGGACGAGGTACAACAGGAAGTCCGCAAGTCAAAAGGGGAGCTCGGGGCGGACAGACACCAAGGATCCCCGTTCACCCCCGAGATACAAAAGCAGGCTATCTCGCTGCACTTTCGCCTCCCCTCACTGGACGCGTATGATGGCGCCGCTGACCCAGCCGACCACGTGGCCGGTTTTCGCGCCCAAATGGCGTTGTACGGGACTTCTGACGCTTTAATGTGCAGGGCATTCCCGACGACTCTACGGGGGCCTGCCCGCGCATGGTACAGCGGCCTGAAGCCCGGGACCATCGCCTCCTTTGATCAGCTCGCCAAGGATTTCGAGCTTAACTTCTTGGCCTATGCCCGACCGAACCCTTCTATGGCGCTGCTCCTCGGGCTCAACCAGAAGGAGGACGAGCCCCTCTCCCATTTTGTGAACAGCTTTACGACGCAGATCCGCGGATTATCGGATGCTCACCCCTCTCTCTTAATGCAGGCATTCATGACAGGCCTGCGGCCCTCCAGGTTCTTCTGGTCGCTCATGGAGCGGCCCCCCGCCGCGGTCCCCGAAATGCTCCAGCGTGCCAGTCAATTCGTCGCCGCGGAGACTTGGATGGCCGGAAAGCTGGAGGATCGCAAAAAGGTCAAGTCAGAGCCGCCCCGACAGCCACAACCCGCTGCCTCCCGGCGGAGGACTGACAGACCCGAATCAAGGTCTCCTCTTCCCGCCTTGAATTCGTCCTGAACCGAAATTTTCCTACACAAGAAGGGGAAGGGGCTGCTCAAGGACACTCACCCGATGAGGAACCCACGGGAGCTCGCGGACCGTTCAAGGTATTGCCGATTCCATCGACAGCACGGGCACGATACTGAACAGTGCTACGAGTTGAAGAGGCAAATCGAGGAGCTTATCCTCAGAGGACACCTCGGCCAGTATCTCCGGCCGAACAAGGAGTGGTCACCTCGACCGGAGGGCCCCGTCGAGCGACACATCAATGTGATAGCCGGGGGCCCTGCATCTGGGGGAGGCTCCATGTCGGGAAGAAAGGTGTATGCCCGAGCCGCTCCTGACGAAACCTCGGGACACGAGCCCGAGCCCGAGATTACCTTCCCGACCGGAGCTTCCGAGCGCCCCGACCACGACGACGCCTTAGTGATATCGGCCAGGGTAGCCAACGTGCAAGTGAGGAGGATCATGGTCGACATAGGGAGCTCGGCCGATATACTTTACTTCGACGCCTTCCAAAAGCTGGGTTTGGCCAGGGAAAATCTGAGCCCGATGTGCTCTACACTCACCGGCTTCAAGGGAGATTCAATATCACCCTTGGGAGCTGTTACTTTGCCCTTGACTCTGGGGACTCCGTCGAGGTCGAAAACGGTGATGACCACATTCTTGGTGGTCGACCTTCCCACCGCCTACAATGCCATACTCGGCCGCCCGACCCTCAACAAGGTCAGGGCCGTCGTCTCAACCTACTACCAGACCATCAAGTTCCCAACTCGTGCGGGAGTCGGAGAAGTCACGGGAAGCCCCCGAGAGTCTAGGCGGTGCTACCTTACCGCCGTCTCATTGGGAAAGAGAGCTAGGACCGAGGCACCCCTGGAAGACCCACGGGAAACGAAAAAACTGGCTCCCCATCCCGAGCCGAGGGGATCCACTGTTGACGTACCCTTGCGAGAAGCTCGGCCCGACCAGGCGATCAAGATTGGATCAGAGCTGCCCGAGCGGGAGCAGGAACTACTCGTCGGGCTCCTACGGGAAAATGCCGACATCTTTGCTTGGTCCCCATCAGACATGACGGGTGTAGTCCCGGAGGTCGTGGAGCATCATCTCAATATCCCACCCGACGCTCGCCTAGTGAAGCAAAAGCCCCGGCGCCAGGCTCCTGACCGACAACGCGCCATACAGGAAGAGGTGGACCGGCTCCTAGCAGCAGGCTTCATAGAGGAGGCCAAATATCCTCGATGGTTGTCCAATGTAGTACTCGTGAAAAAACACAATGGAAGCTGGAGGATATGCGTTGACGACACCAGCCTTAATAGTGCGTGCCCTAAAGACTGCTACCCCCTCTCGAAGATCGACCAGCTGGTCGATGCAACAGCCAAGCACGTACGCCTATCTTTCATGGACGCCTATTCAGGGTACAACCAGATCAGGATGGCGCCCGAGGATAGAGAGCATATGGCTTTCCTCACCGATCAAGGGGTATACTTATACAAGGTCATGTCGTTCGGGTTAAAAAATGCTGGGGCCACATACCAGAGAACGGTGAACAAGATGTTCGCCCATCGGATCGGGAGGAACATGGAGGTCTACGTGGACGATATGATCGTGAAAAGTCAAGCCGAAACGCACCTTGCCGACCTGGCCGAGGCATTCGCCACACTACGCAAGTTCGGCATGCGACTCAACCCCACAAAGTGTGCTTTCGGCGTCACCTCCGCGAAATTCCTCGGGTTCATCGTACACGAGAGAGGAATAGACGCCAACCCGGAGAAAGTCCAAGCAATAATCAACATGCAGTCCCCCCGAACGATTAAAGACCTGTAGTAACTTAACGGAAGGCTTGTCGCCCTGTCTCGCTTCCTCGCCCGGTCAGGCGATCGCTGCCTCCCGTTCTTCAAGGCGCTCAAAAACCCAAGGAACTTCCAGTGGACATCGGAATGCGAAGAGGCCTTCAAACAAATGAAGCAGCACCTGGCCAGCCTCCCCCACCTCACCTCTGTCTCCCCTAGCGAGAAGCTGGGCCTCTATTTAGCGGCCTCCCTGCGAGCAGTTAGCTCTGTCCTGATTAAAGAAAGCTCCGGCCAACAACTCCCGATTTACTATGTCAGCCACGTCCTGAGTGGACCTGAGGAGCGCTACCCGCCAATAGAAAAACTTGCGCTCGCCCAGGTGCTCTCGGCTCGGAAGTTGCGTCCCTACTTCCAGGCACACCCGGTGGAGGTCATCACCGGCCAACCTCTTCGACAGGTCTTAACAAAATTTGATGTTGCAGGTCGACTCCTCAAATGGGCGGTGGAGCTCGGTGAACATGATATAAGATACGTGCCCAGGACTGCCATTAAAGCCCAAGTAGTGGCCGACTTCATCGCGGAGTTAACTCAAATGGAGGACGGAGACCCCAAGCAAACCCCCGAAGCCTGGACCCTACACGTGGACAGCTCGGCCAACTCAAGGGGTGCCGGCGCGGGACTGGTCCTCCTTGCCCCTGACGGACGCTCGTTCGAGCGTTCCCTCCGCTTCGGGTTTAAAGCCACCAACAACGAGGCGGAGTACGAGGCGCTCCTAGCCGGACTAGGGCTGGCCCTCGAGATGCAGGTAGCCGTGATACATGTCCTCACCGACTCGCAGCTCGTGGCCGAGTAGCTCAGCGGCGGATATGAAGCTCAGGACCCAACCATGGCAAGATACCTGGCACGGGTAAGGGACCTAACTGCCAAGTTTCATTACTTTACGTTATCCAACATTCCGAGGGAAGAAAACGAACGAGCCGACGCGCTAGCTAAGCTGGCGTCGAAGCCGACCTCCGAGGCACAGCCAGAGGTTGAGGAGCTCCCAGCTTGCGCCATTGAAGTGGCGACTACGGCCTCAGGCAGAACGCCGACCACGTGGGTTCAGGAGCTGCTGCGCTTCAAGCGGGATGGAACCCTTCCCCTCGACGAAGCCGCGGCTCGGTGCCTACGTCGCACGCACGCATGGTACACCGAGGAGAGTGGCCGACTTTACAAACGGTCCTTCACCTATCCCCTCCTGCGATGCTTGGAGCCTGACGAAGCCCAGACGGTCCTAGCCGAGACCCACGAAGGGGTTTGCAGCGAGCACGTCGGCGGGCGAACCTTGGCGCACAAGATACTCCGCCAAGGCTACTATTGGCCGAACATGTGCCGGGACGCGAAAGCTTACATGCGGCGGTGCAGGTCGTGCCAGCAACACGCCCGCGCGCCCCGATAGCCAGCGGTCCCGCTCAGCCCCATCGACTGCGCATGGCCATTCGCGCAGTGGGGTTTGGACCTCCTCGGACCCTTCCCACCGACTTCTGGACAGCGCAAGTATATAATCGTAGGAGTGGACTACTTCACAAAATGGGTCGAGGCCGAGCCGCTGGCGACGATCACGGAACATCAAGTGGAGAAGTTCGTATGGAAAAACCTGGTAACTCGGTTCGGGCTGCCCAAGGCCATTGTCACGGACAACGGGCCTCAGTTCGCCGACAGAAGGTTCCGGGAATTCTTTGCCGGTCATGGCATTCAATTGAGGTTCAGTTCGGTGGCCCACCCTCAAACGAACGGGCTGGCGGAGGGAACCAACTGATCCATCTTGGACGGACTCAAAAGGAGAGTGTCCGTAGCCCGATCGGCCTGGACAGACGAACTCCCCAGCGTACTATGGTCACTGCGCACCACTCCTAAGGCCACGACCGGGGAGTCCCCATACAGCTTGACGTTCGGGACTGAAGCCGTCTTGCCACCCGAGATGGCTGTTGCCACCCTCCAGACGAGGAGCTATGACCAAGAAGTCTCGAACGAAGGACTTCGTGCCGGTCTCGACATGCTCGAGGAACGACCCGTCGACGCGCACCTGAAAGCCCTCTCTTACCAGAGAGCCGTCGCAAGGGTCTACAACAAAAAGGTAAGACCCCGATCGATCAAGTTAGGTGACCTAGTCCTGCGAAGGGTCGAGGTCAGCGACCCGACCCGAGTAAGGGGGAAGCTGGCCCCCAAGTGGGAGGGACCTTATCGGGTCACCGAGGTGGTCCGACCAGGTACTTACCGGCTTACGACAATGAATGGTTCTCCCTTGCTGAGAACCTGGAATGTCTGGAACCTTAAGAAGTTTTTTGTCTGAAGTAACGAAACCTTTTTTGAAACCTTATCGGGCCACCGAGGTGGTCCGACCAGGTACTGAAAGCAAGCCGAGAGAAGAAAAAGTTTTTTCGCCCAAAAAGGGGAGAAGACAGTAGTCGAGATAAGAAAAGGTTTTCTTTTGTATTGAAAGCAAGCCCACTTACAAGACACGACTTACAAAAACCTGATCAAAAAACAAAATACAAAACCCCTTTTATGTTTGGGGGACCTCTAGGCGATCGTCGAAGGGGACCTCCTCGGGCATGTCCACCCCCCCGTCCTCGGGGTGAGGAGTAAAAGGATCCTCCTCCACCTCAAGACCTGGGTGACGAGCATGAAAATGGGACGTGGCGATACGGTATCCGTATTCGAAGGATACCCGCCCCGTCCGCGTCAGCCCGAGCTCAAACCCCTCCGACCTCTTGTAGGCTTCGAGGTGCTCCTTGTCTCTCGCGGGTCGGAGATGGGCCTCCTCCGCCAGCGCCTCCGAGGCCATCTTCGCCTCAGCCTTCGCCGCGTCCAGTTTTTTACTAAGGGCGCCCGCGTCCGCCTTCAATAGGCGGAGTTCGGTCCGCTCCACCCTCATTAATTTCTGGAGCCCCTCGTTCGCCTCCTTCGAGGCCTTAAGCTCCGACCGGAGGCCCGCCGCCTCCGCCTCCAGATCCGCCGCACGCTTTTCCGCAGCCGCCATGGCCTCTGGGCCGGCCCCAGCTTGAACCTCCGCGATCCGACGGTGGAGCTCGGCGTTGCGATGGACGAGGCCCCCAATGACTCGCCCGGCGTCGCGCACCCGGTCCATCAAGGCCACCGCGTAGTGGAGACCCTGCGTGGAGGGAAATAGATCAAGAAGGCCGGCATCGGATAGACGAACCAGGAAAACGGGAACACGCTTACCCAGGTCAGTGACTGGGCCGACTTGTTGAGAAGTGCCTCCGAGGGCAGAACATACAGGTCCCGAGACATATCGGGATGGAGTGCACCTCGGAGGAACGCTGCGGAGGGATCCCCTCCGGCCCATACCTTAGATCCCCGAGACAAGCCCTCCCAGCGGGGAACCAGGGGGTCGCTGAGCTCACCGGGCAGGAGCTCGCTCGCCAGCCGCGTTAGGTACGGCTCCCCGTCTCTGGCAGGAAGCCGGCAGAGGTCGCGCACGGAGACGGGGTGAAGACCCTTCCATGGCCTCCGCCGGCTGGGGCCTGCCCCTCCGCAGTGAGAGCTCGCCTCGGACCCCTTCGACGGAGTTATCTTTGCCTTCTTCGAAGGGCGCCCAGCCTCGATCTCTAGCGGGGCGCCCTCCGAGCCGGGTTGCGGGTCGATCGGCGGAGCGGGAATTGGAGGTTGCGGATCGGTTGGCGAAGCTGGAAGGGGGAGCTCTGAACCCTGACTCCATATCTGCGAAAAACAAAAGAAATTAGTACTCAGATCTAACCACGCAAGCACCCGGACAAAACATAACCAGACATACCCAGAGGCGTCGGGCTGAGGCCCGCCTCGACCAGCCATTACTCGGTCATGGTACGGATGGCCTGTGACCTAGGAAGAATCTCCTTGAGCCTCACTAGAGCTTGGCGCTCTGCTTCACCCAGACATGGGGTGGTGTTATCGATCGCCCTCGCGGACCACCGAACCCCGAAACCCTAGTCCAGCGCGCGGCTGACATAGAAAAAACTCCCCTTCCACCCCTTGTTACTGGAAGGGGCACTACCGACCCGAAAACCCGTCCGGGCTGATAAGAAATAGCCCCACGAACCCTTGCTGAGGCGGTAGTAGGAGAGAAAGAGGTTGAGAGTGGGGGTGATATTGGCGTCTTGGCACTCCCCCAGGAATACCACCAGGTAACGCCATGAGTTTGGCGCCACCTTAGATGGCGAAATTCGCCAGAGAGACTAGCAGGATGCTATGAGGGGGTGAAGAGGAAAACGCAAGCCCGCCTCCAGGGCGTCGAGGGTCAGAGCGAAGCCCTTCGGGACGGGGTCATACACCCTTGGACCCGGCTCGGGAGCACTAAGGATATGGTCCTCCGAGATGTTATAGCGCACCCGGAGTTCCTCTAGCAGGGCCCTGCTCACAGTGGAGTCAATGTCGTGCGGCCACATCAGAGCCTCAAGGGCCCGCGCCGCTTCTCCATCGGAGGACCTGGCGGGAGACGGAGGGGAACTTCCCTCCCCGGCTCCGAGGACACAAAGAGAAGAAGAGGATGAGGAGGAAGGAGGAGAAGAAGGAGACGACATCCCGACTGACCTTAAGAAGAGGGGAGGAGTACGCGGAAGACGGAAGGGGACCAGGGAGGCAACAGTGTAACTCGAAGGAGAAAGTACGGTTGCGAAAGATGGGGGCGGAGTCGGACCTCCGCCGTTTAAAAGGGGTAACTCGCCAGAACCAGCGCCCCTTCACTTCCCAAGGACGGGCGGTAGCCCACTCACCCGCAGCCGTCACGTCGCATCGGTAGACACCCAAAAGGCACCCCGCATTAATGGGGGCCTGACGTGGCGGCCAGCAACAGCGCGGTGCAAAGTACAGAGGCGCCCAATCATATCAGCTTCGAGAACTAGCGACTCCCAAAAAGGGGGAGCCCATTACCTTCCCCAGGGGAAAAGCAATCTGGCCTCCCACGCCCGCGCGCAGTCAGGCGACCAATTAAACGGCCAAAGAACCAAGTGACACTCCTCTGCTTTCCGCCCCCCGAGACACACCTGCGCGGTCACCCCGCTTGCGTTGTGCTCCTCGGCCCTCGGCTTCTGCCTCCCGAGACACACCTGTGTGGTCACCCCGCCTGCGTTGTGCTCCTCGGCCCTCGGCTTCGACCTCCCGAGACACACCTGCGTGGTCACCCCACCTGCGTTGTGCTCCTCGGCCCTCGGCCTTCTGCCTCTCAAGACACACCTGCGCGGTCACCCCGCCTGCGTTGTGCTCCTCGGCCCTCGGCTTCTGCCTCCCGAGACACGCCTGTGCGGTCACCCCGCCTGTATTGTGCTCCTCGGCCCTTAGCTTCTGCCTCCTGAGACACACCTGCGTGGTCACCCCGCCTGCGTTGTGCTCCTCGGCCCTCGGCCTTCTGCCTCCGGAGACACGCCTGCACAGTCACCCCGCCTGCGTTGTGCTCCTCGGCCCTCGGCTTCTGCCTCCCGAGACACACCTGCGTGGTCACCCCGCCTGCGTTGTGCTCCTCGGCCCTCGGCCTTCTGCCTCCCGAGACACACCTGCGCGGTCACCCCGCCTACGTTGTGCTCCTCGGCCCTCAGCCTTCTACCTCCCGAGACACACCTATTCGGTCACCCCGCCTGCATTGTGCTCCTCGGCCCTCGGCCTTCTGCCTCCCGAGACACACCTGCGCGGTCACCCCGCCTGCTTTGTGCTCCTCGGCCCTCGGCCTTCTGCCTCCCGAGACACGCCTGCACGGTCACCCCGCTTGCGTTGTGCTCCTCGGCCCTCAGCTTTTCGCCTCCCGAGACACACCTGCGCGGTCACCCCGCCTACGTTGTGCTCCTCGGCCCTCAGCTTTCCGCCCCCCGAGACATACCTACGCGGTCACCCCGCCTGCATTGCGCACCTCGACCCTCATCAGCTCCATTACCCCCGAGTCCAATCCTCCTCAGCCTCCCGACCAAATTGCACGCCTCGGCCTAGCACTGCCCGAGATGCATTCACGCGACCGACGCGTCTACCGCGCGCCCCTCAGACCCGCCTGAACAGCCCGCTTGAAGCAGAAAGCCATGCATCGGACTCCCTACCTGCAAAACCGACGCATAGCTCCTTTTGGATGGGGCATACGATAGGGGTAAAAAAATTGATTTGACATAATACCCTAGATTTGATGTAATGCACCCCCACGCCGGACACCCTATGTGGCACACGGCTCCTGAACGAGCATTAACGACGACACGATGCGCACCTACACCCACCATACCCAAGCAACCTCCTCGGCTGACCCCTCATGGACGGCCGAGGCAGAGGAAGGCGCTGACTGACACCCCCCATACCCTGCGGCAGCTCGGCCTTCCACGCAACGACCACAACGACATACGCCATCAGAGGTACAGCCCCGCCCCGACAGGATGGCACGTCAAGTAACATCAAACCCACTTATAAATACCCCTAGGCTCCCAACAGGAAAAGGGGGAGGGACAATCACACTAAACACTCCTCTTTTGCTTCATTGACTTGATCGTCGGACCTGTGTGCAGGTACTCGACCGTCGCTGAATCCGCACGACGTCACGGAACTTTCCGGCCAGCAGCCTCCGTGGCAGCCACCACAACATCCCAAGGGGAGCCTGTTAGGACTCTAGCTTGGAGAGTCCTAATTGAGAGGGACATTCATGTAAAACTGTTAGGACTCTAGCTAGGAGAGTCCTAATTGAGAGGGACATTCTGTTAGGACTATAGCTAGGAGAGTCCTAATTGAGAGGGGCATTCATGTAGGAGGTGTTTTCTTAGAGAAGAATTAGGAGTTTGTAAGGGAATAGGAGTCTTGACTAGGAGTCATATTAGGAGTTGGTTAGAAGTAAGAGTCTTAAGTAGGAGTCCTATTACGAGTTAGGGTTTAGAAGCCCTATAAATAGCCATGTATTCCTTCTCTTTTGATAAGCAATAGATGAATCTTTTTTGCAGCCTTTGAGCAGCAACTTGGAGGGAGGAACCCCTATAGAGTTCCAAGGAGGCCGATCCCCTAAAGAGATCAACCCCAAGTTTAGAATCTGCAAGGGTTCTAACACCTGGTATCATAGCAGCGTTCTTGGCGTCTCGCTGCCCTTCCACAGCCATCCATCAACCCTCTACAACCATCCAAAGCAATTCCCACAATTGCTTAAAAGATCGTCACCGAATTCCGTCATCATCTCCACCACCACGGATCGTCCTTTGATCTCCCCGTGAATTGCAACAGGTTCTGGTTTCCTACCTTACTGCTGCTGCAATTTAGTTATCCTTATTCGAAAATCCAAAAAAAAAAAAAATCGTTCCTAGATTGCTGCATAAACTTTTCGTCACAAAGTTTTCATCTCTACGACGAAAGATACATTGCAGAATTCCAGCCGCATAGCACCATCTGTTTGATCTTGCTACTGTGCTTTTTCTATCCAAATTTCTACGAAATTTTTATGACATCTTTGACACTTCTTAACAGTGGATTTCCCTTTGGTTTCATCAAAAAATTCTTAATATAAACTACTGATCTTTTATGTCCAATCTGCTGCACTTGAAAATCTATGCTGCAAAAAATTTCAGCTGCATATCGTTGCCTTAACCCATCTATTTTCAATCTTTTTGAATAAAATTTTTTATACAATTCATAGAGAATATTAGCTTCCATCTAAGATTGATCTATTAAGAAATTCATCTCTAAAAATGATTTTATGTTGCTGCAAATTTTCATCGTATCCCGCTGAAATTTTTCGACGATAATTCTGCAATTGCAACTTGCACCAATTTCCTTGCTGTTATACTGCCGAAATTTTCTTGATTAAATTAGATATCCTTGCTGTTATATAAACTGTGATTTTGCTATCAATTCCCTCCTCAATTCTCCCAAGTTTTTGGTGGAAATTACGTCGAGAAACCGTTGTTTCTTCGACGACAATTCTTCTCTTACAAGACAGCACATACTTGCTGCAACTTCCACTGATTTCTCTCAAACCTTTGCTGCCATCTACCAAAGATCCAAAACTTTCATCCACAGCCCTAAAACTCCACCAAACCACACCCTCAAACTGCACCCAAAATAGCCACAAAACAAGCCTAAATCGTAGCCTACATCCACCGATCCACCAACCCTTTCGACCATCACTTCTCTCAACCTATACATACCTTTAACCTGACAACAAAAGAGAGATCTTAACATCATAGATTTGGAGGCATATACTATGGCATCTAAGGAGGCAATCGATGTTAAATTCGAAGCCTTGGAGGCACGAATGGAGGATAAGATTCGGACGCTCTTTACCGAACTCAGATTGGGCCGACTACTAAGCCCGAAAAAATCATATCATGGAGGGAGCTTTGCCCAATCGCACCAGGCTCGAAGAGATGAGTTCCAAGGGAGGGGAGGCTCTATGATCGATCCCAACTATCCACGCATAAAGGTGGACTTCCCTAGATGGGAAGAAGGAGACCCGATTGGTTGGATCTTGCACGCGGAGCGATATTTTCGGTACCACAAAACCGCGGATGTATCTATGGTGAAAATTGCAGCTATACATCTTGAAGGGGATGCTATACAGTGGTTTGACTGGTTTGAACATGCTTATGGAGTCCTTTCATGGCAACAATTCAAAGAAGGACTGCTGATCCGCTTCAGACCAACCGATTACGAGAATATTGAGGAACAACTAGCAAAGATCCGACAAACCTCCACCATTCAGGAGTACCAAACCAGGTTTGAAAGGTTATCTAATCAAACTCTTGATTGGTCTCAAAAATAGCTATTGAGGACCTTTATTGAGGGCTTGAAGCCGGAGATCCGAGGAGAAGTTAAAGCGCGACAACCGTACACGCTTATGGTAGCCATCTCTTTCGCACGACATCAAGAGGAGCAATTAAACCATGAAGCTCGAAGGACTAGGGTCACTCCTCAACCAGTAATATTGAAGCCCTTAGCCCCCCCTATTGTTGACCGAGTCCCTGCACCAAAAAGTTTGACAAGAGAAGAGCTTCAGGAGCGATCTGCGAAGGGGTTATGTTGGCATTGCGACGAGCCGTGGAGCCATGAGCATCGCTGTAGTAAAGGGAGACTTTTTATCATTGAACCAGTAGAAGAAGAGGTCATTGAACATCCAGAAGAGAGCATTGAACATAAAGAAGAAGATGCAGAAGAAGAGCCACAACCGACCGAAGTTACGGTACATGCACTAGCCGGTTACTCAAACCCGCAAATGATGAAAGTTGGAGGCCTTCTCAAACAACAACAAATCACTGTTTTCATCGACACGGGCAGCACTAATAATATCCTAAATAGTAAGGTTGCTATCCGAATGGCATTACCTATTGAGAATCGTTGCAGGTTTGATGTTAAGGTCACCGACAGACGGATTTTGAAGTGTGATCGTAGGCGCCCGCAGGAGAAACTATTACCGCATGACCAAGAGATAATTGCAGATTTCTTTCTTCTCCCTCTTGATGATCATGAGGCCATGCTCGGAATTAAATGGTGGACAACATTAGGTGATTTTTCTTGGAATTTTATGAAACTAATTATGAAATTTTACAGTAAGAAGAAACAGGTGATACTGCACGGGAAACGTGGGGGCGACGTAACGATGATTTACACACAACAAATGAAGAAGGTTTTGCATAAAGCATGCAGTGGCTTTTTGGTACAACTTGAGCAGCAAACTAAGGGAGAGCCAACAAAATTGGAAGATCCAAATCTACTTCCTTTGCTTGCTGAATTTTCAGATATATTTGACGAACTACGCAACCTACCTCTTACCCGTCGGCATAATCATTGTATAACGATTCTTCCAGGCCAATCTCCAGCAAATGCTCAGCCATATCAGTATCCACATCTCCAGAAGGATGAAATAGAAAGGATTGTAAAAGAGATGCTCAAAACAGGAGTTATTCGGCCATGTTGTAGCCCCTACTCTTCACCGGTGCTCCTCATACGAAAGAAGGATGGAATATGGCGATTATGTGTTGATTACCGAACTCTCAATGGCATAACCATCAAGGATAAATACCCTATTCTAGTAGTAGATGAGTTGCAAGATGAAATGGAGCACAAATCTTCATAAAGCTGGACCTTCGATCCGGGTATCATCAAATACGAGTATGCGAAGAAGACATACCGAAAACCACCTTTTGAACACACAATAACCACTATGAATTTTTGCTTTCTTCAAAAGAAGGTGGAATATCTTGGGCATATCATATCAGAGGAAGGTGTGGCAGTAGACCCCTTCCAAATTGGAGCAATGCAAAATTGGCTGACCCCGAGGAACATAAAATTGCTACATGGCTTTCTAGGTTTAATAGGCTACTACTGCAAGTTCGTGAAAAACTATGGACAGATCAGTGCACCACTTACTTCCTTTCTGAAAAAAGATGTCTTCTAATGGTCGGATAGAGCCTCCGCTGCCTTCGACAAACTTAAGACAGCCATGACGATGACGCCGGTGCTAACACTACCAGATTTCAACCGACCCTTCATTATTGAGGCCGACGCATCTGAAGTTGGAATTGGAGCCATTTTCATGCAAGATGATCAACCACTCACATACACTAGCAAGGCATTATCTCCCTCCCATCAAAATAAGTCAACATATGATAAGGAGATGCTAGCCATTGTGCGCGCAGCAACGAGGTGGAGACCCTACTTGATTGGTCGACGATTTCAAATTAAAACCGACCATAAAAGCCTCAAGTACTTTTTGGAGCGAAAGATATCATCCCCTGAGCAGCAAAAATGGGTAATAAAACTTCTTAGAATTGATTATGAAATAACTTACAAAAAGGGGAAAGAGAATGTTCTTGCAGATGCGCTTTCGCAGCTACCCGAGCAAGCTGAAGTTTCGACCATTTCACTTCCGACAAGCAACTTTCTTAAGGATATTAAGATGGAATGACAGGAAGATTCAGTGACTAGGAAGATTATAAAAAAAAATTGGAGGAAGCACCAAGCTCCGTGGCTCATTACAATTGGGACTCAAAAGAATTACACTATAAGGGACGCATTGTGCTTATGATAAATTCTACTTGCATCTTCACGAGTAGATTTTGGACCAAGTTATTCTATATGCAGGGTACTAAATTGAAAATGAGTATGGCATATCACCCACAAATCGACGGTGAGACTGTTGTAAATAGGTGCTTGGAGACAGCCCAAGGCCACCTACCAAATATGACTACCCAAAGAGAACTCCAGACCCAGTGAAGTGCCATTATTGATCGAAGGATCGTGACTCGACGATGACGACCCACTAATGAAGTTCTAATACAATGGGCGAACCTACCAATAGAAGATGCCACTTGGGAGAACTATGACGACTTGAAGATCAAATTCCCAGAATTCATGAATCATTAGCCTCGAGGACAAGGCTAATTTGAAGAGGGTGGGTCTGTTAGGACTCTAGCTTGGAGAGTCCTAATTGAGAGGGACATTCATGTAAAACTGTTAGGACTCTAGCTAGGAGAGTCCTAATTGAGAGGGACATTCTGTTAGGACTATAGCTATGAGAGTCCTAATTGAGAGGCGCATTCATGTAGGAGGTGTTTTCTTAGAGAAGAATTAGGAGTTGTAAGGGAATATGAGTCTTGACTAGGAGTCATATTAGGAGTTGGTTAGAAGTAAGAGTCTTAAGTAGGAGTCCTATTAGGAGTTAGGGTTTAGAAGCCCTATAAATAGCCATGTATTCCTTCTCTTTTGATAAGCAATAGATGAATCTTTTTTGCAGCCTTTGAGCAGCAACTTGGAGGGAGGAACCCCTATAGAGTTCCAAGGAGGCCGATCCCCTAAAGAGATCAACCCCAAGTTTAGAATCTGCAAGGGTTCTAACAGAGCCACGTTTGATCCCAGCCATTTGGAGCCCTGAACCAACCGCGTCGTCCCCGAGGTCACGGCTAAAAAAGTTACTTACCGTAACAGAAACCATTTCTTTTGTTCTGAATATGCTTTGTCACTTGCTGAGCTATTTTTAGCTCACTCCGTTGTTATATAAATCTTTCAGGTCAAGTTGTCACTCTTTGAGATGTTTTGAATTGGATTGAGGTAGTGGAGAGCTATTCATAATTATGGGCAAGTCTTGTTGGTTATTATGTTATTGTTGTATAAGCATATTTTGTATGTAATGAAATGTTGTCGACGAATCAAAATGGATATACTGTGTAAAAGTGTTAGAAGATCTCTCTTATCTAGAATTTCAGAATGTTAAGTCTAGTTTATGATGATATGAACTTGTGGTGAATAGTTGGAGTTCTGATTGTATAATTTATTTAGCTTGTGGATTTATAAATGTTGTTCATGTTTGTCAAGTTGGCTTGGGTTGTCATAAATGTGAATTATCGAGTGATATGATATATGATTATAAATTGCACAGGTTTTATAGGTGTGAATTTAATAGAATGTTTTTCAGTGTCCTCAAATGTTAGTTTGGATCTTGGATTGGTTTGTGATGAGAATTTTAATAATATCATGGATTTTTTTAGGGGCGTGATAGCTAGGACCCAGGAAACTCAGAAAGAGACTCTTTTTGGCTTCAAGTTTAAATCCACTTGAGGCTATAAATACCTCTCTTATCCCTTGTTAATAAGCACAAGAATTGAGAGCAAGAAAAGTAGAAAAATATTGTTGTAATCTTGTGAGAACTTATCTCAAAAGATCTAAGTGTTAGTGTAGTTTAAGAGAGGAG
Source organism: Musa acuminata AAA Group (assembly GCF_036884655.1). Taxonomy (NCBI): domain Eukaryota; kingdom Viridiplantae; phylum Streptophyta; class Magnoliopsida; order Zingiberales; family Musaceae; genus Musa; species Musa acuminata. Next base: position 19,101,353 of record NC_088346.1, on the reverse strand, counting down.
TAAGTGTTAGGAACGAGTTGGCACTAAGACGGGGGGTGAATTAGTGCAATGGTAAAACCTATGTCGGTTCAAAATCTCATTGCGATTAAACCCATTTCGGAAGATGTTAACTTGAAAGCATATGGAAGAGTGTAGTGGATGTAAACCAAGTAAAGAAGGGTAGTTTACAGTAAATATAAATAGCAAGAAGTAAATGCAAACCGAGTTATAGTGGTTCGGTCGTCGTGACCTACATCCACTTCATCGATTCCTCTTCCGTCAAGGCCACCGACATCCACTAATGATCTTCATTTAATAGGCAAAGATTAACCTCCCTCTTATAACTTTATTCTTCTTTTGTAGGCTCAGGAGAGAACCTTTACACCCCATTTTTACAAAGCTTCCCTCACACTCTCCCTTAGAATTGTCTCTAAAGTTTAGGAGGAGGGACTCTATACTTTACAAGGGTTTTCAACTCTAGAAATATAGAGTTTATGTTCACTTTTTTTGCTTCTCTATGCATAAAAAGCTAGGGTATTTATAGACCCCAAATGACTTTAAAAATCGAGCCAAAGTTTAAATCCCATGAAATTTTAGGGTACGGGCGGTACCACCACTTACACTCTAACACTAAGCCGTACCACCACCTAGTCTGATGGTACCACTGCCTAGAAGACTGTGTCTAGGTGGTACCATTGCCCAGACTGATGGTACCATCGCCTGATATAGTCTCGGAGATTGTGCCACGATGGTTTCACCTAATTGGTCATTGTTTAGGCCTTTCTCTTAGTTCAACACAGCCTAAACTTGGGCCCAACTATCTCCTAATTAGGTTGGCCCAATTATAATCCCAATTATGTGCTAACTACAAATTTTAAGAAATTTACTAAGCTAAACAAAGTCCATAAGTCTAGGTTTCTTTAGGTGAGCTTCCAACGATCTTCCGGTGAACTTCTGACGATCTCTCGATAATGTTCCAATGGACTCCCGGCAAGCTTCTGGACTTTATGATGATCTTTTTAGAGTGTTCTGATAAGCTTCTTTGGCAAGCTCATGGATTTCTCAATCAATTCTGGTAGAACTTCCGATGAACATTCGGACTTTCGATGAACTCTCGAACTCCCAACGAAATCACGTTTTTGACTCCAAGAGTTTATTTTGCTTTATGGCTTGCTATCATAGTTAATCTTGTGGCCTTTTGCCCAATCAGCCGGTTGACCTCCCCAACTCCAATATCCTTGGTGCAATATCTGCTTTTATTAGCCCGATGTCTGAAACCATAGCCCGAAGCCTTCTATCGATATGTCGACCGATCCTTTGGCGCGACGTCCAATCTTCTGATATGTTTCTTTGGCGTAACGTGATTCTTCTTGCTTTAAATGTCTCTCCCTGATTGAAACATCTTGCGTCACTTAAAATGTAGATCAAATCATTAATACTATCAATTGGTTTTATCATTAAAATTCGAGATTCAACAATTCCCCATTTTTTACAATGATAACCAATTAATGACAGAGTTAACCTTAACTCCCAGAGTTTAAACAAACTCCCCCTTTCAATATGCCATATTGATAAAACTCTTGGATTCAAAAATCTAATCAACATGTTATCATTAAACTTATGCATAATATCATTATACTTCTCCCCCTTTATCATCAAGAAAAAGGAGAAGTCCAACTATCAAGTGTTTAGAAATAATGCAAGATAACAAGCTAGCAAGATACAATATTTTATATAAAGCAAGCTACATCTTCTCTTTAGATATGCTAGCAAGCAAGCAAGCTTTTCTCCTTATAATTTGGAAGCTAGCAAATTTTACACATGAAAGTTAGCAAGATTTTTACATCTTTTTTAGATGAGCAAGCTTTTTGGTTCTTCTTGAAGTATACAAGCTAGCTAGCAAGCTAGCTATCTCCCCCTTTGTCATTATAAAAAAGAAGGGAATAATACAATTTTGTATCTCTTTTTCCCTTTACATCAATTTCTAAACCATGACATAGGTAAATAACATAGATGAAAAATTAAGTCATGAATGTCAAAATAATTTTTCATCATTAAAATTTTATCATTGCATGCATCATTATCGTAAGTTAAAGTATTATATGCATAATACCAAATCATCATTTATAATTACGTCAATATTTCAATATGTTTGTACATCATTACAGTTTTAATTTACAACATGCATAATTTTTAAAATATTACATATCATTCTTACATTATGCATGATACTAAAAACAAATCAATCATTATATCATACATGATACTCATAAGCTCGTAAATTTATATCATTTTAGAGCATCAAAATAATATCATGAGTATTTCATGCATTTATATCATCAATGTTTCAATCATTATTTCAATCATCAAAAATGAAAGATCAAGTCTACAATTCAAGAAATCAAGAGAAACCATGATCCATTATAACAAATCTCCTCTTAAATAATTAACGAAAAAAAATTCTTAGGGGATCATATAATAAAAGATATTCAAATGAAATTTGAAGTCATGAATTTCAAAAAAGATATTCATTTTTATAAATCACAAGAGGAAATGTAGGAGAAAAATATTTCAATTCATACATAAGAAATCTTATGATTCACATAGAAAAATCTCCTCTTTAGTAAAATTCCAAGAAAAATCATAAGAGTACAAAGAAGAGATCTTGATTAAAAAAAATATCTCAAGTAATTCTAATAAACCAAGATCATGATCTTGATAAAACTTATTCAAATTCAAATCGTCAAAATCTTCAAAATCTCAACATTTCTTTCAAGAGATTCAAAATGACATAAATAATTTTATTGATCTCTTAGTGAAAATCGATAAGGTAGGGATTGAAAAGTTTTCAGGAAAAATTCTTTCATCTTTTTGTTTCAACTTATTGATTGATTTCATACATATATGTTCTTTTTTTTTATGCCAAATCCATACATCATTCATTAACACAAAAAAAAGAACTTTCAAAAGATCGCAAAAATTATCATGCAAAAGTTCGAAATATAAACTCGTTAAGCATGCTTTCAAATCATCGTTACATTTTCATTAAGATATATTTTCCTTTTTATGTGTTTCATTTTAAGTGATTGATTTCATATAAGCATGATTAAGTTTTTTGTATGAAAACATACATCATAGTTTAAAATCAAAAGAGCAAATCTCATCATGAAAGTTATCAAGATCAAATCATCATTTCTTCAAATCATGATGCTTAACTAAATATAAAATTATCAAGCATGATACTTACATTATTTCATATAAGCATGTCTGTTTCATTTATGCCAAATCAAGACATGTATCCTTTTTAAAACCGGAAAAGCCACTTTCATTATGGTAAAAATCAATAGTCCATAAATCACAAGAATCATCATGCATAATTTCGAAAGATAAACTCATTAAGAATGATATTACTTTAAATCAAACATGATTTCATTAATCATAGAGCATCTTTAATCAAAATTGAGAAACAATATGATTAATCTTGTTAATTGTACAAGCATTAGATTTATATTTAACATTTTATTAAATTATTGAATCATTAAAACATCAAGCATGATTTGATAAGGCATTTTTAATCAAAATCATTTTATTTGTTTATCATAATACATGTAATTTTCATGATCATTACTAGAAGGATAAGCATGATTTCAATTTTTTTATTTTCATTACATTATTAAATATATAATTTTTAAAATAATTTTTCTAAACTAAATTAACAATAACTCATGAAAAGTATTATGTAATTTTGAAATAAATTAAAGACATTTTGTTTGAGTTGTTTACCTTATTATCGAGAGTCACCAAAGCGAAGTTTGTCGTTTCTTCTTCATCGGTTTCCACCTTATCTTTGGAGAAGCTCGATTCATCCCAAAGTGCTTCCCTCTTCTTGTGTTCATAATAAGTAGTTGCGTTCTTTTTTGTTTTTTAATTTTTGTTTCATGAACTTTTTAAATTTCATAGTGATGAGTTCAAGTTCACCATCATTTGAGCTTATACTCAAGTGGTCTTTAATTGTTCTAAGTCTAAAATCCTTCCTATTCTTTGGAAGGTGGTTTTCAAGTTCTTCACGTGTATTGCACATCAATTCATAGGTCATCAAAGACCCTATAAGTTCTTCAATTGGTAAATGGTTCAAGTTTTTTGATTCTTGAATAACCATTACTTTTGAATCTCAACTCTTATTAAGAGAATGTAAAATCTTATTTACAAGTTTAAAATCCAAAAAACTTTTACCAAGTGCTTTTAAACTATTGACAATATCCGTAAAACGAGTGTACATGTCAACAACGGTTTCACTTGGCTTCATTCGAAAATGTTCAAAATTATGCATTAAAAAATTAATTTTTGAATCTTTAATTTTGCTAGTGCCTTCATGTGTGATTTCGAGAGTGTGTCATATATCAAAAGCCGTTTCGCAAATAGAAATCCGATTGAATTCATTTTTATCTAAGGAGCAAAGTAAGACATTCATAGCCTTTGCATTTAAAGAGAAAGTCTTATTCTCCAACTCATTCCAATCATTCATTGGAAGATAAGACTTTTGAAAACTAAATTCAACTATATTCTATAAATCAAGATTCAACGAAAGCAAGAAAATACTCATTCGAGTTTTCCAATATGTGTGGTCCGTCTCATTGAACAAGGGAGGATGAACAAGAGAGTGACCCTCTTGAAAGCTGAAAAGAGCCATTTCTCTTTGGGTGTTAAACCAAATAAGAAAAATAAGGTTCTGATACTAACTATTAGGAACAAATCGACACTAAGAGGGGGGATGAATTAGTGTAGTGGTAAAACCTATATCGGTTCAAAATCTCATTGCGATTAAACCTATTTCGAAAGATGTTAACTTAAAAGCATACAGAAGAGTGTAATGGATGTAAACTAAGTAAAGAAGGATAGTTTGCATTAAATGTAAATAGCAAGAAGTAAATATGCAAACCGAGTTATAGTGGTTTGGTCATCGTGACCTACATCCACTCCATCGATTCCTCTTCCATCAAGGCCACCGGTATCCATTAATGATTTTTCTTTAAAAGGCAAAGATCAATCTCCTTCTTACAACTCTATTCTCTTTTTGTAGACTCAAGAGAGAACCTCCTTTACACCCCATTTTTACAAAGCTTCCCTCACACTCTCCCTTAGAATAGTCTCTAAACTTTAGGAGGGACTTTATATTTTATAAGGGTTTTCAACTATAGAAACACAGAGTTTATGTTCACTTTTCTTGCTTATTTATGCAGGAATAACTAAGGTATTTATAGACCCCAAATGGCTTAAAAAATGGAGCCAAAATTCAAATCCCCTAAAATTTTAGGGTACGGGCGGTGCCACTACGTGCACTGGGTGGTACTACCACCTGTAGTCTAACACTGGGTGGTAACACCACCTAGAAGACTATGTCTAGGCGGTACCACCACTTGACATAGTCTTGGAGATTGTGCCATGATGGTTTCATCTAATTGGTCACTGTTTGGGCCTTTTCTTAGCCCAACACAGCCCAAACTTGGGCCCAACTATCCCCTAACTAGGTTGGCCAAATTATAATCTTAATTATGTGCTAAATATAAATTTTAAGATATTTACTAAGCTAAACAAAGTCCGTAAGTCTAGGTTTCTTCCGGCAAGCTTCCGGCGATCTTCTGGTGAACTTTCGACGATCTCTCGGCAATGTTCCAATGGACTCTTGGCAAGCTCCTGGACTCCATGATGATCTTTTTAGAGTGTTTTGATGAGCTTCTTTGGCAAGATCCTAGATTTCTTAGTCAATTCCAATAGAACTTCCAACGAACGTCCGGACTTCCGATGAACTCTCGAACTCCCAACGAAATCGCGTTCTTGACTCTAGGACTTCATTTTGCTTTATGCCTTGCTATCATAGTTAATCCTACACACATGAAAAACACACATCGATCTAGACAATTATTACTGAGCATGAATCATGTTGTCTGGCATGTCATTAGTCCATCGACGCTTCATCTGATTCTTCGGCGTATCGTCCTCTCTTACGGCCTATTACCCAATCGGCTAATTGACCTCTGCAACTCTGATATCCTTGATGCAATATCTGCTCTTATTGGCCCAATGCCTAAAACCATGTCCCGAAGCCTTCTGTCAATACATTGACTGATCCTTCGGTGCGACATCCAACCTTTTGACATGTTTCTCCAGCCCAACATAATTCTTCCTGCTTTAAATGTCTCCCCCTGATCGAAGCATTCTACATCACTTAAAATGTAGATCAAATCATTAATACTATCAATTGGTTCTCTCCTGAGCCTACAAAAGGAGAATAGAGTCGTAAAGAGGTAGATGGTCTTCGCCTATTGAAGCAAAACCGATAGTGGATGCCGATGGCCTCAATGGAGGAGGAATCGGGAGTGGATGTAGGTCACAGTGACCAAACCACGATAAACTCAATTTGTATTTCTGTTTTGCTCTTTACTTTAATTGTAAACTACCATACTTCCTCATTATTTTAGCTGCACACTCTTATGAACATGTTTTAAGTTAACATCTTTCCGAGATCGATTTTAATTGAATAGAAGATTTTCGAACAGATGTGATTTTATTCGCTGTACTAATTCACCCCCCCTCTTAGTGCCAACTTGTTTCTAACAATTGGTATCAAAGCCACGTTTTTTTCTTATTTGGTTTAACACCTAAGAGAAATGGCTCTTTTCGGCTTTCAAGAGGGCTTTTCTATCGTTCATTCTCCCATATTCAATGGGATGGACTACACTTATTGGAAAACTTGGATGAGAGTTTTCTTCCTTTCCTTATATTTAAATTTATGGAATATTATTGAAAATAATTTTTAAAAGTCTTCTACTTGAATGAACGAATGGAATGATTTAGAGAAGAAAACTTTTTCTTTGAATGTTAGAGTTATGAACGCTCTATTTTGTGCTTTAAGCAAAAATGAGTTTAATTATGTTTCTTTATTTGAAACTGCATATGAGATTTAGCACATATTAGAAGTAACTTATGAAGGTACAAATAGAGTAAAAGAGTCTAGAATAAATCTTTTAAGATATGATTTTGAGTTATTTTGAATGAAGTCAAGCGAAACCATTGTTGACATATACACTTGTTTTACAGATGTCATCAATGGCTTAAAAGCTCTTGGCAAATATTTTTTGAATCTTGAACTTGTTAGGACCAAGAGTCAACACTAAGAGGGTGGTGAATTAGTGCAGTGGTAAAAACTATGTCGGTTTGAAAAACTTCATACAATAAAAATTGTTTCCAATGAAAAACTGATTTTGGAAACTTCACTTGAAAGCGTATGTAATGAATTGAAGGCAGTAAGCACTTAAAGAGGTTTGCAGCAAGGTAATAGCAAGAATAAAATATAAACTAGAGAACACGGTAGTTTATAGTGGTTCGGTTGTCGTGACTTACATCCACTCCTCCGATTCCTCTTCTATTAAGGCCACCAACATCCACTAACGGTCTTCTTTCAATAGGCAAAGACCAACCGCTTTTTACACCCCTCTTCTCCTTTTATCAGGTTTAGGAGATAACCCTTACAAGCACTCACTCTCCTCTTTAAATAGAATTCTAATATTTAGACTTGGAGGAGGGAATTTCTAAAGAGATTGCAGCAGCGTTTCTTTGCTTTTAGACTCTCTATGCTTGTGTGCTTTAACCAGGGATGAGAGAGATATTTATAGGCTTCAAGTTGATTCAAACTTGGAGTCTAAAACTTTCCCATCCTAGGTTCCTCGGGCATGGGTGGTACCACCACCTGTATTGGGCGGTAACACTGACACTGCCCTGGGCGGTACCACCACCCAAGTCTTTAAATAGAATTCTAATATTTAGACTTGGAGGGAATTTCTAAAGAGATTGCAGTAGTGTTTCTTTGCTTTTAGATTCCCTGTGCTTATGTGCTTTAACCAGGGATGAGAGAGGTATTTATAGGCTTTAAGTTGATTCAAATTTAGAGCCTAAAACTTTCCCATCTTGTGTTCCTCGAGCACGGGCGGTACCACCGCCTGCGTTGGGCAGTAACACTAACACTGCCCTAGGTAGTACCACCACCCAAGTCTAACGGTACCACCACTTAGGGGGCAGCGCTGGGTGGTACCACCGCCTGGCATCCTGCTAGGGGTAGTACAACCACTTAGACTGGCGGTACCACTACCTGACACAGTCTCGAAGACTATGCGACGACGGTGAGACTCCTTAGGGCACTATTTAGGCCTCTTATTGGGCCCAACATAGTTCTTACATGGGCCTAGCTAGCCTCTAATTGGGTTGGCCCAAATTTAAGCCCAATTACATGCTAACTATGAAATCCTAAGACATTTGCTAAGCTAAACAAGTCCTCATGTCTATTCTTCCAGCGAGCTTCCGACGATCTTCCAACGAACTTCTGACGATCACTTGGTAATATTCTAGTGGACTCTTGGCAAGCTCTTGGACTTTATGATGATCTTCTTGGTGAGTTCTGACGAGCTTCTTTGGCTAGCTCTGAGATTTCTCGGCTGGTTCCTCTAGAACTTCCAACGAACGTCCGGACTTTTGACGAACTCCCAATGTGATCTCGATCTTGACTCCAGGACTTCATTTTACTTCTTTCCTTGCTATTATAGTTAATCCTGCATATGTAAAACATACTTTGATCTAGACAATTAATACTAAGCATTAATCACATTGTCCGATCATGTCATTGGTCCCTTGACGCTTAGTCCGATTCTTCGACATATCGTCTTCTCTTGCGGCCTATTGCCCAATCGGCTAATTGACTCCACAACTGTGATATCCTTGGCGCAATATTCGCTCTTCTTAGCCCGATGCTCGAATCCATGGCCCGAAGCCTTCTGTCGATATGTCAACCGATCCTCCGATTCGATGTCCAATATTCTGACATGTTATCCTCCAGCACAACATGATTTTTCCTGCTTTAATTGTCTCATCCAGATCGAAGCATCCAGCATTACTCAAAACACAGATTAAAACATAAACACAATTATCAATTGATTTTATCATCAAAATACGAGATTCAACAGAACTTGTTAATAAAGTTTTACGATCTCTTTCTAAAAATTAGGATCCTAAAGTAATAGTCATTCAAGAGGCCAAGGTTTTAAATACTTTCCCTCTTGAAGAACTTATCGGGTCTTTAATGACCTATGAAATAACTTATATGGCATGTGATGAACATGAAAACTACCTTCCAAAGAACATGAAGGATTTGTCACTTCAAACAATAGAATACCACTTGAGTGATGACTCAGTGATGATGATGATGACCTTAAACTCCTCACTATAAAGTTTAAAATTTTTTTAAAATAAGAATCAATTAATATAAATGAACCTAAAAGGAAGAAGTTATAAAAGAAGAAGAAAACACTCAAGATGGCTTGGGATGAATCAAGTTCATCTGAAGATGAAGAATAAATTAACAAAGGCGAGGTGACAAGCTACGCCTTAATGGTTTTCAATGACAAGGTAACCAAAATCCTTTTATTTTATTTCAAAATTACATGATGCATTTCATGAGTTATTTCTAAATTAGTTACTAAAAAAATAAAAAATAAAAAAATTATAAAAAATTATATCATGCTTCTTTTTCTAGCTATTTTGAAAAAAAGATCATGATAATTGCATGTTTTATGAAAATACAACAACATGATACTTATACGTCTAGTAAGATTAATCTTATGTATGTGTTTAAGAAGCAATAATGTGTATCATATTGATTCCCGTATTGCTTTTCGATTTTGATTTAAAAATGCTTTATGAAACCATGCTTGATGTTTTAATATAATGCTTAATGAGTTTATAGTTTGAAATTGTGCATGTTATATCTTAAAAACTTAAAACCATGTTATGGTATCATGCCCAAAGTAATGATGTATAATGATCATGATTAATGAGTTTATCTTTCAAAATTATTTATGATAATTTTTATGATTTATGGATTATCGATCTTTGTCATAATTAAAGTTCCTTTTCAGTTTTAAATGTTGATGCATGTTTTTATTTAGCGTAAACAAAAAAGGCATGCTTCTATGAAATATATCACATGAATTAAAACAATTAAAAAGAGAAAAGCATTTTTCTTGAAAATTTCTTGTTCTCTATCTTATCAATTTTTCACTAAGAGATTGATAAAGTTATTTATGCCATTTTGAATCTCTTGAAAGTAATTTTGATGATTTGTTGATTTGAATTTGGATAAGTTTTATCTAACCATGATTTTTATCTTAATTTTTTGATATTTATAACTTGAATTTTTTATATGAATCAAGATCTTATTTTTGAACTCCTATGTTTCTTTTTGTTATTTACTAAAAAGAGGATTTGTCAAGATAAATCATGTCATTTAGTATTCATGACTTAATCCTTCGTGATCTTTGATATTTCATCTTTCATGATATGATTTTTCTTTGTATAATTCTTTGTATTCATGAAGTACATCGCAACTCCATATTTTTCTTGATATCTTCCATGTGATGACTTGAATATTTATATCTTTATACCATTCCCCTATTTTTTTCTATAACAAAGGGGGAGAAAATAAATGATGAATGTTTGGTACCAACAATCATGAAGTGATAAATGCTTAAAAATATTGATTTAATGTTTGGTATCATGAATGTTTTAGTATCATGCATGAGAAAAATGATGAATGTTTGATATCATGATCAAAATGTTGATTTCATGCATGAAGTGATAAATGCTTAAAGATTTTAATGTCTTCGTATCATGTATGATATACCTATAGTGATGATTGATTTATTTTTGGTATCATGCATGAAGTAAGAATAAAATGAAAGGTTTTAAAATTATGCATTTTTAATTTGAAACCATAATGATGCACAACCATATTGAAAAAAATACTTTAACTTTGTCATGATTTGAAAATTGATGCAAAGGGAAAATAATTACAATATTGTATTCTTCCCTTCATTTTGACAATAACAACGGGGGAGAAAAATTACTAGCTCAAGATGCAAAATTTAGAAACTTGCATATTGCAAAAAAAACAAATTTGCTAGCTTGCTTATCTCAAAAGAGAAGCAAGAAGTGCTATCTTGCAAATCTCAAGAGAAACAATGTTTGCTAAGTTACACATTTGAAAAAGATGCATAAATAGTCTATTTTGCACATTTCAAAAGATGTAAAATTTTACTAACTTTCATGTGTAAAATTTGATAGCATGCATGTAAAATAATGTAAAATTTTGCTAGCTTACGCTTTGCCAAGGAAGCAAAAAATCGCACATCTCAAAAGAGTAGAAAGAAAATTATAAGCTTGTATGACGATAAAACTTGAGATTATATTTATTATGCAATGATTTGAAATTATGTCTAAACACTTGCTAGTTACACTTTTCCTTTTTGTTGATGACAAAGGGGGAGAAGTTATGATGACAATCATGCATGGAATGATGTTATGTATGATTTTATGATCACATAATTGCTTTAAATTGAACTCAATTTGAATTCAAGAGTTCTATCAATATGACACATTGATAGGAGGAGTAACGGTTAACTCCATCATCAATTGGTTGTCATCATAAAAAAGGAGGAGATTATTGAATCTTAGATTTTAATGATGAAACCAATTGAGTATTTATGATTTAATCTATGTTTTGAGTGATTTAGGAAGCTTCGATCAGGATGAGATAATTAAAACAGGAAGAATTATGTTGAGCCGAAAAAAAACATGTTAGAAAATTAGACGTTGAGCTAGAGGATCGGTCGACATATGCATGACAATCATGCATAGAATGATGGTATGATGATTTTATGATCACATGATTGCTTTGACTTGAACTCAATTTGAATTCAAGAGTTCTATCAATATGATACATTGATAGGGGGAGTTAAAGTTAACTTCATCATCAATTAGTTGTCATCATCAAAAAGGGAAAGATTGTTGAATCTCGAATTTTGATGATGAAACTAATTAAGAGTGTTTATGATTTAATCTATGTTTTGAGAGATATATGAAGCTTTGATCAGGATAAGAAAATTAAAGTAGGAAGAATCATATTGGGCCGAAGAAAAACATATCATAAGATTGGACGTCTAGCTAGAGGATCGATCGACATATCGGTAGAAGGTTTCGGGCCATGAGTTCAGGCATCAGGCTAAGAAGAGTAGAAATTACACCAAGTGAAGCAAAGTTGCAGAGGTCAATTGGTCGATTGGGCAATAGGCCGCAAGAGAGGACGATGCGAATGAAGATTCGAACAAAGCGCCGATGAACCAATGACATGCCGGACAAAATTTGATTTACTTTATAATAATTATTTATATCAATGGTGCCACCACCTGGACTATTTTAGCTCACTGGTTGGGCTCTAAACTTGGCCCAAACTAGTCCAAACTCGGGCTCAATTGGCCCCTAACCGGGTTATAGGATTCACCTTTAATCCTAACCCATATTATATGCAAACTACGAAATTAAGACATAGCCCTAAGCAAATTTTTAACCGGCAATGTCAAGTTTCCTTCCGGCGAGCTTTCCGACGAACTTCCAGCGGACTTTCGATACACCCTCGGATTTCTTCCAGCGGACTTCCAGTAGGCTCTCGGTCTTATGGCGAGTTTAATGAGTCTTTGGCAAATATCCGAACCTTCTCGGTGATCTTCGCGAACCTCCGACGATCTTTCTAGTGGACTTCTGAAAACTTCGGTAGGTCCCCGATTCTTTCTCGATTAGTTCCGGTAGTACTTCTGACGATTCTTCCGACTTTCAGCGGACTCTCGAACACCCATCAAACTTGACTCCGGTAAACTTGCTTTATGTCTTCAAGCTATCGTAGTTATCCTGCACACTTAACTCAATAATGTAGATTAGATTAATTAACCCATCAATTGACTTCATCATCAAAATTTAAAATTAAATAATCTCCCCTTTTTTGATGATGACAATCAATTAATGACGGAGTTAATCATAACTCACCCTATCTATATGTCATATTATGAGAAGATAAAAACACTTGAATTCAATCTCTTTGAATTCAAATATAAACCGATAAGTTCTATTCGTTGAACTTATCGTTATTCTTAATAAGCATAAGCAAATACGAAACTTCGTATTTCTTATAATTTCAAGGCATGAAAATTATTTTCAAGCCGAATGATAAAAGATAATTATCATTTCGACAAGAAATAATAATAATTTAAAATTTCAACATGGATCTCATGATATAAATGAAAGGCATGATTTCATATGATCATGAGATGATTGCTTATCATATATATAAAAAAATGATAAACATGATACGACAACCAATCTAAAAACTTTCATATGTGATATGCTCAAAAAGTTTTGTGATGCTTTTAAGGAATATAACACATATAAGATATTTTTCATTGCATTATACAACATATAAGCTATTGCAATACGATACCTATAAGTCATTCTAATTTTATATTTGCATAAGCCATCAATCTTTTGCACATTCTTCTCCCCCTTTGTTATCAACAAAAAGGAGATGAGTTTTCAATCATAAAACTCATGATCATTGAAGTCATTCATAAAATCATCTCATAAAAAAGAAAATCTTGAAAAGGAGATGTCAAAATTGTCAAAGCTTCAACTTGGCATTAAGATCGATCATTAAAGGAAAACATCAAATCATCCAAAATAACAGAAGGTGCCATCAAAATGTTGACAAAATTTTGGAAAGAAACATTCAACATCATATACTAGGATAATGTCAAATGCATGTCAAGGTAGTATAGAGGTTTACAATAATAAGAAAGGTTTAACACAATGATTATTCCTTAGGAGGAATTCCAGAGTTCCTATACATGACATCTATCTTCTGGTTCATCTGTCGTAGTTCCCTTAAAATTTCAACTTGTTGTAATTGGATTTGCTATTGTTGTGATTTGAGTTGCTCTTGTTGTGATTTGATTTGATTTAATTCTATCATGATGAGATCTTCAGAAGATGAAGCAGGAGCTGGTTCTAAAGGTGCTGCACCAAAGGGACTAGGAGGAGAAGACTCATTTCCCCTAAAATTGGGTGTTTCGGGGTGTTCTATTAGTGAGGGAACTGGATTAGTCCTTCTAGGTTGCCTAATCCATATACCATTGCCAAAAGTACACCTAAGTCTCTTAAGTAGGTTTCTGATGATAGTGTTAAATCGATCGACCTGGATTATTTCTTCATCGGGTGAGACACAAATATTATAGGCAAGCATTAATCGAGTGACTAACCCCCCATATAGTAACATCGAGTCTTTAGCTATTATATCCTGCATATGTTGCATATTAAATATCCAAAATAATTATTTTGATCGATCATAATCCAATACATAGTACTTAACTCTATTTGACTAATCTCATCATGATAAAATTGTTTAGGAAGTAGGATGCTTATCATGATGTGATAAAGAAATTTAGAGTTAAAGGGCAATAAATGCTAGCAACTTTTGGGAATTATGCATAGGTTCGGATTTGCAAAAACAATTTCTAATTATAAGTAACCTAACCAACCTAGGGTAAATCAGTTCATTGATTTATAGGATAGATAAGACATCTAAACCATTTAATGGGTTCTAGGTTTCCAAGTTCATCTAGATCAACATATTTGCCTTTATGTATTGTTCTTGTTTCAAAATTAGGATACCTAAGGGCTACTTCATTAGATCTAAAGAGGATTTGGTCATAGGAATCTCCTTCCACCCTTTTCCCTTTAGTTCTTGATGATCTCTTAGGAGCCATATCTAATCATGATGATAGATTGAAAGAGAACTTTAAAGAATAGGTCAAATAATGAGAGGAAGAAGAAAAAAAAATTTCAGATCTTACCTTATATAAGTTTCCTTGGGAGGTAGAGAGCTTGATCTAAAAAGAACCCCTCTTTTAGGCTTCTAGAGGCTTAGAATGAGGTTGAGAGAGGTTTAGAGGGCTTTATGAGAGTGCTAAAGAGGGTGCTCTCGGGTTGGGGGTGGTTCCACCGCCAACCCTAACCCCCCCCCCCCCCTCTTTATAAGGGGGTTCTCGGGCAATGTCACCACCAACCGAGCTATTCCACTACTTGGGGACCGAGCGCCCAGGCGATGCTACCGTCGGTTCTATCAATGCCACCGCTAGCATGCTAAAAATTGATTTTTTTTTTTTTTTTTAGAAGTTTTAATGTGTTTGATTTAAAATAGGATAGTGTCTTGGATCACTCTTTAAGATGTCATTCAAAATTGAAAAGAAAGAAGTCAAATCCACGAAAACTGAAAAAAGATGAAAAATTTTCAAAAAATATATACAATCAAGCTCATTCACAAGGACAATTCAACATGTCTAATTCCCTTCTAATGAAGTCAAATTGATCTTCATTTAAGGCTTTTATGAAAATATCTGCTAATTGATACTTTATATCAATAAATTCTAGAATGATATTGTTATTATTGACGTGATATTATATAAAGTGATGCCTAATGTCAATATGCTTAGTTCTAGAGTGTTGAATTAATTTTTGGTTAGACAAATAGCACTTGTATTATCATATTTTCTAGGAATATTCTTTAAGTAAATTCTATAGTCTTCCAATGTCTTTTTCATCCAAACAACTTGTGCATAGCATGCACTTGTAGCAATGTATTCGGCTTCCATCGTAGATAGTGCAACCGAATTTTGTTTCTTGGAAGTTCAAGAAACAAGTGCATGTCCTAAAAATTGACATTTTCCGGGTATGCTTTTTCTATCTATCCTACATCCGCCATGTTGAATCTCACATTTTGATGATAAAACCACTTGATATATGTGTATGATTTAATCTGCATTTTGAGTTATGCAGGATACTTCATTCAGGATGAGACAATTAAAGCAGAAAAATCATGTTGTGCTAGAGGAACATGTCAAAAGATTGAACGTCGGGCCGGTAGATCAGTAGACATATCGACAGAAGGCTTCGGGCCAAGAAGAGCAGAGATTGTGTCAAGGATATCAAAGTTGCGGAGTCAATTGGCCGATTGGGCAATTGGCTACAAGAGAGGACGATGCGCCGAAGAATCGAACGAAGCGTCGAGGGACCAATGACATGCTTGACAACTTGATTAGATGCTTAGGATTAATTGTCTAGATCGAAGTGTGTTTTAAATGTGCAGGATTAACTATGATAGCTTAAAGACATAAAGCAAAGTTTACCGGAGTCAATTTTAATGGGTATTCGAGAGTCCGCCGAAAGTCCGAAGAATCATCGGAAGTGTTGCCGGAACCAACCGAGAAGGAATTGGGGACTTGCCGAAGTTTTTAGAAGTCTATCGAAAAGATCGTCGGAGGTTTGCAAAGTTTAATAAGAAAGTTCGAATACTTGCCAAAGACTCATTGAACTCGCCATAAGACCGAGAGCCTGTTGGGAGTCTGGCGAAAGAAATCCGAGGGTGTATCGGAGGTTCGCCGGAAAGCTCACCGAATGAAACTCGACATTGCCAGTTAAAAATTTGCTTAGGACTATATTTTAATTTCATAATTTATATGTAATTAGGGTTAGGATTAAGGGTTAATCCTATAACCCGATTAGGGACCAATTGGGCCTGAATTTGGACTGGTTTGGGCCATGTTTGGAGCCCAACCAATGAGCTGAAATAGTCCAGGTGGTGGCACCGCCCAGAACCTGAAAGGTCGGGCGGTGGCACCGTCCAGAACCCGTGAGTTCCGGCGGTGGCACCGCTAGTTCACTGTCAATGTGAAAATTGACAAGCGATGGCACCGCCAATACACGGTAAATATAACATTGACAAGCAATGGCACCGCCAGCTCTGGGAACCCAAAAGTAATTCAAATTTGGAGCCCAAATTTGAATTCTCTTGGGGTCTATAAATACCCCTCAATTCTCAACAAAGAATACAACTTTTTTGAGAAGCTAGAAAGTGAGAAAAAGCTCTAGCAAAGTCTTGTTTTCAATAGCTTAAGTTGTCACCTCCCTCTTTCTCTTTGGAAAAATCTGTGAGAGTGTGAACTACTTGTAAGAAAGTTGTAAAAGGAGTATTTGGTCCTTCCCCTTCAAAGTGATTTGCTAGTGGAAGTTGGGAGCCTCATCGAAGAAGGCTTCAAAAGTGGATGTAGGTCATTTGACCGAACCACTATACATCGTGGTGTTCCTTGAATGTGTGAGTGTTTAATTTTCTGAACCATTTCTCTACTTAGCTGCAAATCGTTCGGTTTTCATCTCTCTACTCTTGACTACCTTTACTCGAGCTATTTTAGCTAAGTCATCTTTCATCGAATCGAAATCTCTACATATTTATGAAATCAATTTCAAACTTTTGAGTTTTAATCCACTGCACTAATTCACCCCCTCTTTCTTAGTGCCGCTCCGATCCTAACACACCAAAATCGGCGTCTGCATAAGCTATTAAATCAAAATTATCGGATTTTGGATACCATAATCCTAAATTAGGAGTTCTTTTAAGATATCTAAGGATTCTTTTAACACTTTTAAGATGAGATAATTTAGGATTAGCTTGAAACCTAGCACAAAGTCCTACACTAAACATGATATCCGATCTAGTTGTGGTGAGGTAAAGTAAACTATCAATCATTCCCCTATATATTTTTTGATCAAAGCTTTCACCACTTTCATCCATGTCTAACTTAGTGGAAGTATTCATAGGAGTGTTTATAGTTTTTGAACCATCCATGTTAAATCATTTTAATAATTCTAATGTATATTTAGATTGATTAAGAAATATATCATTACTAAGTTGTTTAATTTGTAATCCTAAAAAGAAGGTTAATTATCCCGTTAGGCTCATTTCAAATTCATGACTCACACACTTGGCAAATGATATTCATATAGTGATTCTTCCAAAGAACCAAAATTAATATCATCAACATAAATTTGAACAATAAGAAAATTATTTTTAAAATATTTGATAAACAATGTAGTATCAACCTTGCCTTTTGTAAAATTATTTAAAATAAGAAAGGAACTAAGCATTTCATACCAAGCTCTAGGAGCTTGTTTTAAGCCGTAAAGAGCCTTAGTCAATTTAAATATATGATTAGGAAGAAGAGAATTTTCAAATCTGAGAGGTTGTTCAACATACACTTCTTCGGAAATAAAACCATTCAAGAAAGCACTTTTGACATCCATTTGAAATAGTTTAAAATCATTACTACTAGCATAGGCAAGGAGCATCCTAATGGCTTCTAATTTTACCATAGGAGTGAAGGTTTATTTATAGTCGACACCTTCTTCTTGGTTGAAATCTTTGGCCACTAGTCTAGTCTTGTTTCTAACCATGATACCGCATTCATCTTGCTTATTTCTAAAGATCCATTTAGTACCAATGATTAAATGGTCACTAGGTCTAGGAACAAGCTTCTATACTTCATTCCTCTCAAATAGGTTCAATTCCTCTTGCATTGCAATAACCCATGAATCTTCTTTTAAGGCTTCATCAATGCATTTAGCACAAAAATTCTTAAAGGAAGAACGAGTTTGAACCCCCTTTTGATGTATATCCTATAATTAGCGCCTTTTGATGAGCATCTACATACTTCCATTCCATGGGTAAGAAAATTTCGGAAGAAGATGCATCCAAGTTGCTATTTTGAGGAGGGCGTTAATTTAAATTTAAATTATCAAAACCAAGATCATCATCAAAATTATTTTTCTTTAACTCAGAAATTTTATTAAAAACTACATGAATATACTCTTCTATAACTAAGGTTCTTTTGTTAAAAACATAAAAAACCTTAGAAACAAAAGAATAACCAAGAAAGATGCCTTCATCAGATTTAGCATCAAATTTTCCTAAGGCATCCTTTTCATTCAAAATAAAAAATTTGCAACCAAAAATTTTAAAATAAAAAACATTTGATTTTTTGTTATTCTATAATTCATAGGGAGTTTTTGATAGAGATTGTCTTATTAGAACCCTATTCATGACATTCCATATTAACGGCTTTGGTCCAAAAATACTTAGGTAGATTATGTTCATTTAACATGGTCCTTATCATTTCTTGTAAATTTTTATTTTTTCTTTCAACTACCTCATTTTGTTGAGGATTTTTCGAAGTAGAGAAGTTGTGGTTATATCCATTGGATTCACAAAAACTTTGGAAGTCATAGTTTTGAAATTCGCCACCATGATCACTCCGAATTGATGAAATCATGAAGCCTATTTTGTTTTGAGTAAGTTTACAAAATTTAGAGAAACATTTGAAACAATCACTTTTGTGAGCTAAGAAATAGGTCCAAGTGTATCTGCTATAGTCATCTACAATTACGAAGGCATATTTGCTTCCTCCTAGACTCGTTGTGTCAATTGGTCCAAATAAGTCCAAATGGATCAATTGCATTGGTCTAGTGGTGCTAATTTGATTTTTTGGTTTGAAACTAGTTTTTATTTGTTTTCCTAGTTGACAAGCATCACACACTTTGTCTTTAACAAACTTCATATTGGGAATCCCTCGTACTAACTCTCTAGATGAAATCTTAGATATTAGTTTCATACTTGCATGGCCTAATCTCCTATGCCAACGCCAAGCATTATCATTTAAGACGGAAAATGATATTTCATTACTTAGTTCATCAAGGTTGATGGTGTAGACATTATTTTGGTTTAAGGCAATCATTGATACGTTATTGTTTAGTTCTTCAATAATGCACAAATTAGATTCAAATCTAACGATGTAACCTTTATTGTATAATTGACTAATGCTTAAGAGATTATGTTTTAATCCATCATGTAGCAACACATCATCAATTGAAAATTTTGATTTGTTACCTATGGTTCCCTTACCAATGATTTTACCTTTGTTGTTGCCTCCAAAGGTGATATACCCTTCTTCTTTGCTAATGAGCATAGAGAAATAAGATGGATCTCTAGTCATGTGCCTTGAGCATCCACTATCAAGATACCATCTCTTGCTCCTAGCTCGTGAGTTTGTTTACAAAAGAAGATGGTTTTTAAGTACCCATTTGATTTTGGGTACCTCAAAAATTGATCTACTAATTTTGTTATTCATCATTGAATTATTTATAGTTTCTTTAGGAACCTATATCAACTTATGTGGACTAATTTTCTTAAATGGATATTTGTAAATAACATATTCGAATTTACAACAAAAGTTGCATTTCAAATGAGGTGAAACATGTAATGTGGGTCCTTTAATGAAGGTGGTGGGATTTTGGTGAGATCCTCTCACAAAACCAATTTCACTTCTATTTGCGATGTGACCCTTGTTTGCAAGGATTCTGTCTAAGCCTTTGCTACCAACCTTAAACTTGAAGACTATTGCTTCTATTTGCGACGGGACCCTTGTTTAAGGTCTCCTTAAGTAGCAAATTCTCATTTTTTATTGCTTCTAGGTGTTCACACTTAGCGCATGGAGGAGTTTGAAGACTATCAAGCTTATTTTGTAGTAAGGCATGCTCTTTCTTTAATAGATTGAACTTCTTACTAGTTCTATACTCATCAAATAATTTGTGAAAAGCAATAGAAAGTTTATCGAAAGATAAAACTTCATTAATTAAATCACATACCTCTCCTCTTAAAGCCATTAGTGCGAAGTTTGCCTCCTCTTTGTTGCTAGCTTCTTCATTCTCGGAATCACTTGAGTCATTCCAAGTCTCTTTTAAAGCTTTCTTCTTCTTCGGTTGCTTCTTCTTGGCTTGGGGGCATTCATTTTTAAAGTGCCCCGGCTTCTTGTATTCGTAGCATATTACTTGGTCCTTTTTATGTTCAAGTTTGTTTTTGGTATCATTTTTAAATTTATTCTTTCTTATAAATTTTTAAAATTTTTGAGTTAAAAGTGCAATGTCATCGTCACTGTCCTCATCACTTGATGTTCCTTTCAAGTGGTCTTCTTGTGTTCTAAGTATCATATCCTTCTTGTTCTTTGGAAGGAGGTTCTCGAGCTCCTCATGAGCATGACACGTCATTTCGTAGGTCATTAGAGACCCAATAAGTTCTTCGAGAGGAAATGTTTTAAGGTCGTTGGCCTCTTGAATGACCGTAACTTTTAGATCCCAACTCTTTGGAAGGGATCTTAAAATTTTAGTTACTAGTTCAAAGTTAGAAAAACCTTTACCAAGAGCTTTAAGTCCATTGATGACATCTGCGAAACGGGTGTACATGTCTCTGATGGATTCACTTGGTTTCATCCAGAAAAGTTTATAAGAATGCATAAGAATGTTGATTTTGGACTCTTTCACTCGGCTAGTGCCTTCATGAGTGACCTTAAGAGTTCTCCAAATATCAAAAGCCAAATCATAAATCGAAACGCGATTAAATTTATTTTTATCATGTACACAAAACAAGGCATTTATAGCCTTTGCGTTTAAAGCAAAAACCTTCTTCTCTGATTCATCCCATTCACTCATCGGAAGAGAAGATTTTTTAAATCCGTTTTCAACAATATTCCAAAGCTCAAAATCCATAGAAATAAGGAAGATCCTCATACGAGTCTTCCAATATGTGTAATCTGACCCATTAAACATAGGCGGACATGTAATAGAGTGACCCTCTTGTATGCCGAAGTAAGCCATCTCTCTTGGGTATTAAACCAAATATGAGAGTGAGCCTTGCTCTGATACCAATTATTAGGATCGGAGTGGCACTAAGAGAGGGGTGTGAATTAGTGCAGCGGATTAAAACTTGTAAGTTTGAAATCGATTTCATAAATATGTAGAGATTTTGATTCGACGAAGGATGACTTAGCTAAAATAGCTTGAGTAAAGGTAGTTAAAAGTAGGGAGATGAAAACCGAACGATTTGCAGCTAAGTAGAGAAATGGTTCAGAAAATTAAACACTTACACATTCAAGGAACACCACAATGAATAGTGTTGAATCTCACATTTTGATGATGAAACTAATTGATTGTGTTTAGATGTTTAACTACATTTCGAGTGATGCAGGTCTACTCGATCAGGATTAGACGGTTAACGCAGGAGGAATTGACGTTGCGCCGGAGGAGATCACGTTAAGATATTGGATGGCAGAAGACTTCGGACGTTGGGCATCGGGCCAAGAGCGAAATTGCACCAAGGATATCGGGGTTGTGGAGGTCAACCGCCGATTGGGCAACAAGCTGCAAGAAAGGATGATGCACTGAAGAATCAGATGAAATGCCAACCAATGATGTGCCGGGTAACAGAATGTCAATTCGCATTGTAATAATTGTCTAGATCGGAGTAGAGTTTTAGCTTGTGTGTGTAGGATTAACTACGATAACGGCGAAAACAAAAAGCAAAACAAAGTGTCAGAGTCAAGCACGAAGGATTCATTATGAGTTCGAGAGTTCGATGGAAGTCCAAAGGTTCGTCGGGAATACTGCCGGAACTAGCCGAGAATGAGTAGGGAGCTTGCCGAAGGGTTTTTCGGAAGCTCACTGGAAGGTTCGTTGGAAGTTCGCAGAGCTTGCCGAGAAAGATCGGAGCTTGCTTAAGAAGCTCGTTGGAACTCGTCAAGATCCAATCGTGAAGTCTAGGAGCTTGCCGGGAGTCCGCAGAATGGTTTCCGAGAGTTTATCGGAAAACCATCGGAAGTTCTCCGGAAGCTCACCGGAAGAAGTCTTGACTTACGGACTTTGTAATAGCTTAGAAAATGTCTTTAAATTCATAGTTAGTACGTTACTTAGGGTTAGGATTAGGTGTTAATCCTATAAACCAAGTAGGGGCCAATTGGGCTCTAGTTCGGACTGGTTTGGGCCAATTTTGGAGCCCAACCAGTGAGCTGAAATAGTGTAGGCGGTGGCACCGCTAGATTTGGCAGTGGCACCGCCTAGAACCTGAGAGCCAGGCGATGGCATTGCTTGGGGTGGGCGGTGGCACCGCCCAGCACCCGAGAGCTGGGCGGTGGCACCGTCAGCATCGGGAACCAATGATAATTCAAATTTTGGAGCCCAAATTTGAATCCTCTTGAGGCCTATAAATACCCCTCAAATCTCAGCTGAGATAACAACCTTTTGAAAAGCAATAGTTTGAGTTAAGAGCCTTAGAATAGTCTTTGCAAGCCTTGTTTTTCATATTGCTTAAGTGTTCACCTCCTCCCATCTTGTTGAAAAGAATTGTAAGAGTGTGAACCACTTGTAAATGTTGTAAGAGGGGTATTAGTCCTTCCCCTACAAGAAAATTGCTAGTGGAAGTTGGAAGCCTCTTCGAAGAAGGCTTCGCAAGTGGATGTAGGTCATTTTGACCGAACCACTTTAAAAGCTGCTGCGTCATCTGGTTTTCATCATACTCTTGCCATTTACGTACTGCAAACTTCTCTACTTAGTTACTACGCTTCCATACGTTTCTAAGTTATCAAGCTTCTAAAATTGGTTTCCATTGATATTCTTTTCATCGTACGAAAGATTTCTCCAAAATCGAAGTTTTAATCCGCTGCACTAATTCACCCCCCCCTCTTAGTGCCGCTCCGATCCTAACAAATAGTGGTTCAATCAAATGACCTACATCCACTTTCGAAACCTTCTTCGATGAGGCTCCCAACTTCCACTAGCAAATCACTTTGAAGGGGAAGGACCAAATACCCCTCTTACAACCTTCTTAGAAGTGGTTCAACCTCTTACATATTTTTCCAAAGAGAAAGAGGGAGGTGAACACTTAAGTTATTGAAAATAAGACTTTGCTAGAACTTTTTCTCACTTTCTAACTTCTCAAAAAGGTGTATTCTCTACTGAGAATTGAAGAGTATTTATAGGCCCCAAGAGGATTCAAATTTGGGCTCCAAATCTGAATTACTTTTGGGTTTTCCGGTGCTAGTGGTGCCACCGTCTGTTAGTGACGGTGCCACCGCTTGTCAATATCTGACACTAACAGTGTACTAGCAGTGCCACCGCTAGACCTCTCTAGTTCTGGGTGGTGCCACCACCTGGACTATTCCAACTCACTAGTTAGACTCCAAACTTGGCCCAAACCAGTCCAAACTCGAGCCCAATTGGCCCTTAACCGGGTTATAGGATTAACCTTTAATCCTAATCTAAATTATATGCAAACTACAAAATTAAGACATTGCCCTAAGCAAATTTTTAACCGGCAATATCGAGTTTCCTTTGGCGAGCTTTCCGGCGAACTTCCGGTGGACTTCCGATACACCCTTGGATTTCTTCCGGCGGACTCCCAATAGGCTTCCGGTCTTGTGGCGAGTTCAATTAGTCCTTGACAAGTATTCGAACCTTCTCGGTGATCTCCATGAACCTCCGACAATCTTTTCGGTGGACTTTCAAAAACTTCAACAAGTCCCCAATTCTTTCTCGGTTGGTTTCGGCAGCACTTCCGATGATTCTTCGGACTTTCGGTAGACTCTCGAACACCTATCGAACTTGACTCCGGTAAACTTGCTTTATGTCTTCAAGCTATCGTAGTTAATCCTACATACTTAACTCAATAATATAGATAAGATCAATTAACCCATCAATTGACTCCAATTCCTTTACAACTCCTTATTCTTCACTAAGAAATAACCTCCTAATCCTAGCCGGCCACTTCACTTCTTTAATAGGGGTCTGCTTAGGTAGGTTTTACATGAATGTTCCTCTCAATTAGGACTCTCCTAGCTAGAGTCCTAACAAACTAGCCCTCTTAAAATCAGCCTTGTCCTCGAGGCTGATGATTCATGAATTTTGGGAATTTGATCTTCAAGTCATCATAGTTCTCCCAAGTGACATCTTCTGTTAGTAGGTTTGCCCACTATATTAGCAATTCAGTAGTGGATCGTCGTCGTCGAGTCATGATCCATCGATCAATAATGGCACTTGGCTGAGTCTGAAGTTCTCCTTGGGTAGTCATATTTGGTGGGTGGCTTTGGGCGGTCTCTAAGCACCTATTTACAACTTCCGTCTGGTTGTCGATTTATGGGTGATATGCCATACTTCTTTTCAATTTAGTACCCTGCATATGGAATAACTTTGTCCAAAATCTGCTCGTGAAGATGCAAGTAGAATTTATCATAATCACAATGCGTCCCTTATAGTGTAATTCTTTTGAGTCCCAATTGTAATGAGCCATGGGGCTTGGTGCTTCCTCCAATTTTTTTATAATCTTACTAGTCTCTGAATCTTCCTGCCATTCCATCTTAATATCCTTAAGAAAGTCGCTGGTCGGAAGTGAAACGGCCGAAACTTCAACTTGCTCAAGTAGCTACGAAAGCGCATCTGCAAGAACATTCTCTTTCCCCTTTTTGTAAGTTATTTCATTATTAAATCCAAGAAGTTTTATTACCCTTTTTTGCTGCTCAGGGGATCATATTTTTCGTTCCAAAAAGTACTTGAGGCTTTTATGGTCGGTTTTAATTTGAAATTGTCAGCCAATCAAGTAAGGTCTCCACCTCGTTGTTGCGCGCACAATGGCGAGCATCTCCTTATCATATGTTGACTTATTTTGATGGGAGGGAGATAATGTCTTGCTAGTGTATGTGAGTGGTCGACCATCTTACATGAGAATGGCTCCAATTCCGACTCTATACACATCGGCCTCAATAATGAAGGGTCGGTTGAAACCTGGTAGTGTTAGCACCGGCGTCGTTGTCATGGCTGCCTTAAGTTTGTCGAAGGTAGCGGAGGCTCTGTCCGACCATTGGAAGGTATCTTTTTTCAGTAAGGAAGTAAGTGGTGCACTGATCTCTCCATAGTTTTTCACGAACTTGCAGTAGTAGCCTTTTAAACTCAGAAAGCCATGTAGCAATTTTATGTTCCTTGGGGTCAGCCAGTTTTGCATTGCTCCAATTTTGAAGGGGTCTACTGCCACACCTTCCTCTGATATGATATGCCCAAGATATTCCACCTTCTTTTGAAGAAAGCAAAAATTCATAGTGGTTGTTGTGTGTTCAAAAGGTGGTTTTCGGTATGTCTTCTTCGCATACTCGTATTTGATGATACCCGGATCGAAGCTCTAGCTTTGTGAAGATTTGTACTCCCTTAGCAACTCATATACTACTGGAATAGGATATTTATCCTTGATGGTTATGCCATTGAGAGCTCGGTAATCAACACATAATCGCCATATTCCATCATTCTTTCGTATGAGGAGCACCGGTGAAGAGTAGGGGCTGCAACATGGCCGAATAACTCTTGTTTTAAGCATCTCTTCTACAATACTTTCTATTTCATCCTTCTGGAGATGTGGATACTGATATGGCTGAGCATTTGCTGGAGATTTGCCTAGAAGAATCATTATACAATGATCATGCCGACGGGTAAGAGGTAGGTTGCGCGGTTCGTCAAATATATCTGAAAATTCAGCAAGCAAAGGAAGTAGATTTGGATCTTCAAATTTTGTTGGCTCTCCCTTAGTTTGCTGCTCAAGTTGTACCAAAAAGCTGCTGCATGCTTTAGCAAAACCTTCTCCATTTGTTGTGTGCAAATCGTCGTTACGTCGCCCTTACGTTTCCCGTGCAGTATCACCTGTTTCTCCTTACTGTAAAATTTTATAATTAGTTGCATAAAATTCTAAGAAATATCACCTAATGTCATCAACCATTTAATTCTAAGTATGGCCTCATGATCATCAAGAGGGAGGAGGAAGAAATCTGCAATTATCTCTTGGTCCTACAGCAACAGTTTCACCTACGGGCACCTATGATCACACTTCAAAATCCGTCCGTTGGCGACCTTAACGACAAACCTGCTGCAATTCTCAATAGGTAAGTTCATATGGACAGCAACCTTACTATTTAGGAAGTTATTAGTGCTGTCCGTGTCGATGAGAACAATGATCGGTTGTTGTTTGAGAAGGCCTCCAACTTTCATCTTTTGCGGGTTTGAATAGCCAGCTAGTGTATGTACCGTAACTTCGGTCGGTTGTGGCTCTTCTTCTACATCTTCTTCTTCATGTTCAAGGCTCTCTTTTGGATGTTCAATGACCTCTTTTTCTATCGGTTCAATCATAAGAAGTCTCCCTTTACTACAGCGATGCTCATGGCTCCACGGCTCATCACAATGCCAACATAACCCCTTCGCATATCGCTCCCAAAGCTCTTCTCTTGTTAACCTCTTTGGTGTAGGGACTTGGTCGACAGTAGGGGGGGGCTAAGGGCTTCAATATTACTGGTTGAGGAGCGACCCTAGTCCTCCGAGCTTCATGGTTCAATTGCTCCTCTTGATGTCGTGCGAAAGAGATGGCTGCCATAAGCGTATATAGTTGTCGCGCTTTAACTTCTCCTCAGATCTCCGACTTCAAGCCCTCAATGAAGGTCCTCAAAAGCTATTTTTGAGACCAATCATGAGTTCGATTAGATAACCTTTCAAACCTAGTTTGGTACTCTTGAATGGTAGAGGTTTGTCGGATCCTTGCTAGTTGTCCGTCAATATTCTCGTAATCGGTTGGTCTGAAGCGGATCAGTAGTCCTTCTTTGAATTGTCGCCATTAAAGGACTCCATAAGTATATTCAAACCAGTCAAACCATTGTATAGCATCCCCTTCAAGATGTATAGCTGCAATTTTCACCATAGATGCATCCGCGGTTTTATGGTATCGAAAATATCGCTTCACGCGCGAGATCCAACCAATTGGGTCTCCTTCTTCCCATCTAGGGAAGTCCACTCTCATGCATGGATAGTTGGGGTTGGTCATAGAGCTTCCCCTCTCTTGGAAATCATATCTTCGGGCTTGGTGTGATTGGGCAAAGCTCTCTCCTTGATGTGATTTCTTCGGGCTTAGTGGTCGGCCCAATCTGAGTTCGATAAAGAGCATCCGAATCTTATCCTCCATTCGTACCTCGAAGTCTTCAAATTTAGTATTGATTACCTCCTCAGATGCCATAGTATATGCTGCCAAATCTGTGATGTTATGATCTCTCTTTAGTTGTCGGGTTAAAGGCATGTATTGGTTGAGAGAGGTGATGGTCGAAAGGGTTGGTGGATTGGTGGATGTAGGCTACGGTTTAGGATTGTTTTGTGGCTATTTTAGGTGCAGTTTGAGGGTGTGGTTTGGTGGAGTTTTAGGGCTGTGGATGAATATTTTATATCTGTGGTAGATGGTAGCAAAGGTCTGATAGAAATCAGTGGAAGTTGCAGCAAGTATGTGCTATCTTGTAAAAGTAGAATTATCATCGAAGAAACAATGGTTTCTCGATGTAATTTCCATGAAAAACTTGAGACAATTGAGGAGGGAATTGATAGCAAAATTATAGTTTATATGACAGCAAGGATA
The DNA here is from genome assembly GCF_036884655.1 of Musa acuminata AAA Group. Taxonomy (NCBI): domain Eukaryota; kingdom Viridiplantae; phylum Streptophyta; class Magnoliopsida; order Zingiberales; family Musaceae; genus Musa; species Musa acuminata. The sequence goes on along the minus strand of NC_088346.1, from coordinate 19,073,302 downwards.
TCTAATTTAATCAAGAAAATTTCGGCAGTATAACAGTAAGGAAATTGGTGCAAGTTGCGATTGTAGAATTCTCGTCGAAAAATTTCAACGGGTTACGACAAAAATTTGCAGCAACATAAAATCGTTTTTAGAGATGAATTTCTTAATAGATCAATCTTAGATAGAAGCCAAGATGATCTATGAAGTGTATAAGAAATTTTATTAAAAAAATATTGCAAATAGATGGGTTAAGGCAACAATATGCGGCTGAAATTTTCTGCAGTATAAATTTTTAAGTATAGCAGATTGGACATAAAAGATCAGTAGTTTATATTGAGAATTTTTTGATGAAACTAAATGAAAATCCACTGTTAAGAAGTATCCAAGCTATTATAAAATTTTCGTAGAGATTTGGATAGAAACAACATAGTATTAAGATAAAAAAATAGTGCTATGCGGCTGAAATTTTACAGTGCAGATTTTCAAGTATAGCAAATTAGATATAAAATATCAATGGTTTATATTGAGAATTTTTTTACAAAACTAAAGGAAAATCTGCTGTTAGGAAGTGTCAAAGATATCATAATAATTTCAAAGAGATTTGGATAGAAAAAACACAATAGCAAGATCAAACAAACGGTGTTATACGGTTGGAATTTTGCAACGTATCTTTCGTCGTAGAGATGAAAACTTTATGATGAAAAGTTTATGCAGAAATATAGGAATAGTTTTTTTGGGATTTTCAAATACGGATAACTAAATTGCAGCAGTAGTAAGGTAGAAAACCAGAACCTATTGCAATTCACAGGGAGATCTAAGGATGATCCGTGGTGGTGGAGATGACGACAGAATTTGATGACAATATTTTAAGCAATTGTGGGAATTGCTTTGAGCGGTTGTGGAGGATTGATGGATGGCTGTGGAAGGGTAGCGAGACGCCAAGAATGCTGCTCTGATACCAGGTGTTAGAACCCTTGCATATTCTAAACTTGGGGTTGATCTCTTTAGGGGTTCTTCCCTCCAAGTTGCTACTCAAAGGCTGCAGAAAAGATTCATCTATTACTTATGAAAAGAGGTGGAATACACGACTATTTATAGGGCTTCTAAACCCTAACTCCTAATAGGACTCTTACTTAAGACTCCTACTTCTAACCAACTCCTAATAGGACTCCTACTCAAGACTCCTACTTATAACCAACTCCTAATAAGACTCCTACTCAAGACTCCTATTCCTTTATAACTCCTTATTCTTCTCTAAGAAATAACCTCCTAATCCTAGCTGGCCACTTCACTTCTTTAATAGGGGTCGGCTTAGGTAGGTTTTACATGAATGTCCCTCTCAATTAGGACTCTCATAGCTAGAGTCCTAACATGGTACCACCTAGCACTGGCCCCCAGGCGGTGGTACCGCCAAACCTGGGCGGTGGTACCGCTAGTATCGCCCACGACAGTATCAGTCAAAGTGACATTGGGCGATGGTACCACCCATGCCTAGGGAACCCAAGATGAGATGTTTTTAGGCTCTAAGTTTGAATCAACTTGAAGCCTATAAATACCCCTCTCATCCCTGGTTAAAGAACACAAGTATTAAGAGTAAAAAAGTATAGAACCGCTGTTGCAATCTTGTGTGAGCTCCTCTCAAAGTTTTAAGTGTTAGAATAGTTTAAGAGAGGAGTGAGTAGGGTGTAAGGGTTATCTCTTAAACCCAGTAAAAGAAGAATTGAGTTGTAAAAGGTGGTTGGCTTTCACCTATTGAAGGAATCGGAGAAGTGGATGTAGGTCGCGATTGCCTGAACCACTATAAACTGTCATCTTCTCTCATTTGCATTTCTTCTTGCTATTACCTTACTGCAAACCTCTTTAAATGCTTACTGCCTTTAAGTAATCTTTACAAATACACTTTCAAAGTTATTATCTTTATGAAACGACTTTTCGTCGGAAATATTTTTACATACGAAAGTTTTAAACCGATGTTATTTTATTGTTGCACTAATTCACCCCCCCTCTCAGTGCCGATTGCTTTCCTATCACCATACAATTTCTACTCGAGTCTTGCTCTAATCGGATTTTCTCAGAAAACTCTTTCTCTCTCACTCTGAATAATCTTAGCCAAGGATTTGTTTGAGCAAAAACATATGAGATATTTCTCTCATGACATTGAGAGTAGATGATCCTTTATTGACACTTAATAACTCTTATAAGGTTGGCTACCACTCTCGATGACCGGTTGTGTTATATCTAAATCTTTCAGACCTATAAATCTGGTATCAAAGAGTAGAGTACTTATATAGGAAATTCTTGATATCTCAAGTCTAAGAATCAAATACACCACTGAGATGGCAAAATCGCTAACTAATAATAAGGCATTGTCAAATGAAAGAGTGTAAATATATGAAACCCGTTTAGGAAAGATATTAATGCGAAAATATATGAAAGAGTGTAATGAGAAAGTAAAGTATGTAAGACAATTTGCAATAAAGGTAAATTGCAAGAAGTAAATGCAAACCGAGTTTTATAGTGGTTCAGTTGTCATGACCTATATCTACTCTCAATTCCTCCTCCGTTGATGCCACCGACATCTACTATCGGTCTTCTTTCAATGGGTGAAGACCAACTACCCGTTTACAACACTTTCTCTTTTTCATAAGTTTAGGAGATAACCTTTACAAGTCACTCTTTTACAAGTATTCCCTCATACACCTCTCTTAGGACTAACTCTGAGTAGTAGGAGGAGGGAACTCATAGTTTTGGCAGAGTTTACTTAGTTTTTTTCTTTGGAATTCTTGCTCCCTTCTTGCTGCCCAAGTAGGGTATTTGTAGGCCCTAAATAGTTTTAAAAATTGAGCCAAAAATTTAAATTTATGGGTCTTCTAGGTACGAGCAGTACCATCGTCTGCATTGGGCGGAACCACTACCTGAAGCTTAACAATAGGCAGTACCACTGCCTAATCTAGTGGTACTACCACATGACAGCTTCTGAGGCTGAGTTTTTTGAGTTTTCCAACTCACAAGGGCTAGTCATATGTGCCATGCAAGCCAATCATGTGAGTGATGACACGAGTGACTTGACACGCAATTATGTGAGTGATGACACGAGTGACTTGACACACATACACACACACACATATATATATATATATTTATTTATATATTTATATATTGTGATGTCCTTGGATCTGTGCAATGAGAATCAGATCGTGATAAGATCATGATAATGAGACAAATTAGACCTTTAAACACAGATCCTAAATAATCTCAATCATAGATTACTTGAGAGGGACATCAAGATAACAAAACAAAATGGTGTGTTGTATACCCGTCCATATAAGTAATCTTTTTGCCTATTATATTTTGATATTTATTATTTTATATTGCTTATTGCACACACATACAAATATATATATATATATATATATATATATATAGTGATGTCCTTGGAACTTTTCAATGGGAATCGGATTGTGATGAGATCACGATAATGAGACCGATTCACTTTTAAACACATATCCTAAATAATCCCGGTTATAGGTTACTCGAGAGAGACATCGAGATAACTGGACAGAATGGTGTGTGGTATGCCCATCCATATAATGGATGTAGTTGGTCTCATAGCTGCTCATGTGAGGACACTAGGGATATAGTACAAGTGCTTATTAGAGAATGAGTTTACTAATTGATCCGCTTACGGAATGCTGGATGGTTGATGATGTCTTATTGTCAAATAGTGATTCCGTGGTCCTAGTGGTGTATCTGGTCCTTAGACTTGAGACACTAAGGCTATCCTGTATGAGTGTTGCACTCCTTGATACCAAACTTATATGTTTGGATGTCCCAGATCTAGCACAATCGATCATCGGGAGTGGCAGCCAACATTATGAGAGCTATTGAGTGTCAATAGAGGATCATCCACTCTTGGTGTCATGAGAGAAATATCTTATATATTCTTGCTCAGATAAATCCCTAGCTAGAGTCATTCGGATTGAGAGAGAAAGTGTTCTCTAGGAGAATTTGATTAGAGCGAGACTCGAGTAGAAATTATATGGGTTTGACAACACTATACCCAGTATACGATCTTTAGGATATTAGATGGATAAGGGACTATAGGTACATGGTAATTGAGGACAGATAGGTCTAATGGATTGGATTCCCCTGTATCGTCTGTGAGTTGTAGCATAGTGGCCTAGTACGTCCACAATCGATGAGTCAAGTGAATTATTATGGAGATAATAATTCACTGTGCTAGAAGGAGTTCTGATAGGTCTGACTCATGGCCAGCTCGATATTGGGCCTAGAGAGTCACACACATATGGTAGGCATTTCAATGAGTAGATATTCGGATTTGAGATATCCGCCGGAGCCCCTATCTTATTATATATCCAATAAGCCCATGAATTATTGGATTCCATAGATGAGATTCAATAAGTGCCCATATTAGATTATTGGACAGAGATTCACTAATCTAAGAGGCTTGGGTAGTTGGTTGGAGATCTAATAACCAATAAGGAAGAATCCATTAGGGTTTAGTTGATAGGGGACTGTTGAATCTCAGATTTTGATGATGAAGTCAATTGTCATTTGTTGTCTAACCTATATGATTGAGATAAGTGTGCAGGATTAACTATGATGAAAGTAAGACATGTAGTAGGAGTTGCGCCAAAGTCAAGACAATGATCACGTTGGGAGTTCGAGAGCTCGACGGAACTTCGGACAGTCGTCGGAGGTTCTACGGGAATAAATCCGAGAAGTCCATAAGCTTGCCAAAGAAGCTCGTCAGAACTCGCCAAGTGTATCGTCGCAAGTCCAGGAGTTTGCCGGAAGTCCGCAGGAGCATCACCGAGGGTTCATCGGATGATTGACGGAAGTTCGCCGGAAACTCGCCGGAAGAAGCGATTGACGCACCGTAGCAAGCTGCAGAAATTGTCTTAGGATTTATCGTAGTTAGCACAATGATTAAGTTGGAAATGGGAGGTGATCCCATTAGCTTAATCTTGGGGCAATTGGGCCCTTGAAAAACCCAAATTGGGCCGAATGGATCTACCCATTCGGACCCTGATTGTTGTGGGAGGTGCAACCGCCCAAGCCAGGAGGTAGCACCGCCTGGGCTAAGTCTCCTAGGGAGACTGGGCGGTGCAACCGCCCCAGCCAGGAGGTGCAACCGCCTGGGCTCAGTCTCCTAGCGAGATTGGGCGGTGTAACCTCTCCTGACAGGAGGTAGCACCGCCTGAGCTCGGTCTTCGAGCTCTGGCAGGCGGTGCAACCGCCCTAGTCAGGAGGTCCAACTGCCTGAGCTCGGTCTTCGAGCTCTGGCAGAGAGGTGCAACCACCCCTGACAGAGGTGGCACCGCCCAGAGGCTCAGTCTTCGAGCTCTACTAGGCGGTGCAACCGCCCCAGTTAGGAGGTGCAACCGCCAGATCCCGGAATTCCGGGAATTGACAGTTTTGAGCTCCAAATTTGAACTGGGTTGAGGCCTATAAATACCCCACCCATTTAGCACTAAAAGGTAGCAACTTATACTCGAAATCTTGATATCTTTCTGTGATTCTTAGAGCTCAAAATTATTGTAAAGGCCAAAAGTTCTCCTCCCTCTGTTCTTCAAAGTTTTGAGTTATAAAGAGAGGAGAGAAAATTTCTGTAAGGGTTATCTCCTAAGCCCGTCAAAAGCAGTGAAACTATAAAAGGGTGGTTGGCCTTCGCCTATTGAAGAAAGGCCTCTAGTTGATGTCGGTGACCTCGTCGGTGGAGGAAGCCAAAAGTGGAGTAGGTCAAGATTGATCGAACCACTCTAAATCTCAGTTTTTATTTACTTTGAGCATTTTATCTTTACTGCAAACCTCCTAAATAGCTACTGCCTTCTGCACTTTTACGAACGAATTTCTAAGTTCAGAACTTTCCGAATCTGCGTTTAGACGTAAATCGACTTTTTCGTACGATCATTACATTTCAGTTTACGTTTACGTTTTGATTTCAATCATAACTGCAAACTACCTTCTGCGCATGTATAAAACATATCTCAAAGTTCAGTATCTTCAAAATTGTCATTTAGACGTAAACTGGTTTTATCGTACAAACGTCGCATTTCAGTTTGCGCTTGCATTCTGATTTTCATCATAAACTGCAAACTGCCTTTGTAGATTTACTTTAACGTCATCTCGCTTAAGTTAAAGTAATCTTAGAATCGGCTTTTACATCGAAATCGTTTTTATCAAACGAACGCAGCTTTCGATTTTAATTGCTGAAAAGATTTCCACTGCACTAATTCACCCCCCCCCCCCCCCCCCCCCCCCCCCCTCTTAGTGCTCTTGATCCTAACAATTGGTATCAGAGCGGGGTTAACTCTCAAACGGATTAAAACCCAAGAGAGATGGCTTACGCCGGAAACCAAGAGGGCCATTCTATTACACGTCCACCCATGTTCAATGGGATGGACTAACCTATTGGAAGACCCGAATGAGGATCTTTCTTATTTCTATGGATTTTAAACTTTGGAATCTTGTCGAAAACGGTTTTTCGAAGTCTTCTCTTCCAATGATCCATTGGAATGATTTGGAGAAGAAGGCGTTCGCTCTTAATGCAAAGGCTCTGAATGCCTTATTTTGTGCACTTGATAAAAACGAGTTTAATCGTGTTTCGATTTATGAAACCGAATTTGATATTTGGCACACACTCGAAGTGACTCATGAAGGCACAAGTAGAGTGAAAGAGTCAAAAATCAATATTTTGTTACACTCTTTTGAACTTTTCCGGATGAAACCGAGTGAGACTATTGGCGACATGTTTACCCGTTTCACGGATGTTGTCAACGGTCTAAAAGGACTCAGAAAAAGTTTTTCGGATTTTGAGCTCGTAAATAAGATTCTAAGATCCCTTCCTAAAAGTTGGGATCCTAAAGTCGTTGTTATTCATGAGGCTAAAGATCTAAACAACTTCTCTCTTGAAGAACTAATCGGGTCATTAATGACCTACGAGATGACTTGTAAAGCTCATGAAGAGCAAGAAGACATCTTTCCAAAGAACAGGAAGGATATGATACTTAAAACTTCATAAGACCACTTGAGAGAAAACTCAAGTGATGAGGACTATGACGATGACTTGGCACTTCTAACAAAAAAAATTAAAAAGTTCATTAAAAGAAACAAGTTTAAGAATGACACAAAAAACAAACTTGAACCCAAGAAGGACCAAGTTATTTGCTATGAGTGCAAAAAGCCGGGACACTACAAGAGTGATTGTCCCCAAGTCAAAAAGAGAATATCAAAGAAGAAGGCGCTCAAAGCAACATGGGATGATTCGAGCACGTCCGAAGAAGAGGAGTCCAACACCGAACAAGTTGCTCATTACGCCTTAATGGCCATCAGAGAGGAGGTAACGAATTTATTAGATGCAGATTTATCTTTCGATGAATTATTAAATGCCTTCCATGACTTATTTGATGAATGCAAGATTATCAATAGAAAATATAAATTGCTAAAAAAGGAGCATGATAGTCTTACTTGTGATTTTGATAAGTTAAAAACTGAATATCATGATAGTTTAGATCCATGCATCAAATGCTATGATCTAGAAACTCTCCAAAAAGAAAACTTGCTACTTAAAGACACCTTGAAGAAATTCGAGGTTGGTAGCAAGTCATTGAACATGATCCTTGTAAACAAGGGTCACATTCCCAAAAGAAGTGGAATTGGATTTGTGAGAAGTCCTCACCAAAATCCAACCACCTTCATAAAAGGCACCATCTTACATGTTCGACACCAAAACAAATGCAACTTTTGTTGCCAACTTCGACATAAAACGTATTATTATCCATTCAAGAAGATAAGTCCGAATAAATTAATTTGGGTCCCTAAAGGAACCATGATAAACTCTATGCAACATGATAAACAATGTAGATCTATCTTTGAGGCACCCAAAAGCAAATGGGTACCTAAAAATCATCCTTTCTTGTAGAAACCCATACCATCGCAAGCTATGAGCAAGAGATAGTACCATGATAGTGGATGCTCAAGGCATATGACCGGAGATCCATCTCAATTCTCTAAGCTCACTAGCATAGATGAAGGCTATGTCACCTTCGGAGACAACAACAAGGGTAAAATCATTGGCAAAGGAACCATAGGTAACAAATCCAACTTCTTTATTGAAGATGTTTTGTTAGTTGATGGTTTAAAACATAACCTCTTGAGCATTAGTCAATTATGTGACAAAGGATACATTGTTAGATTCGAATCTAATGCTTGCATCATTGAAAAACCACACAAAAACATGTCTATGATTGCATTAAAACAAAATAACGTATACACTATTGACATCAATGATTTGTGTAATGAAATGTGTTTTTTGGTTTTGAATGAGGATGCTTGGCTATGACATAGAAGATTAGGTCATGCTAGCATGAAACTAATCACTCAAATATCATCTAAAGATCTTGTAAGAGGAATTCCTCATATCAAGTTCATCAAAGATAATGTATGTGATGCTTGCCAATTAGGTAAATAAATTAAGGGTAGTTTCAAATCTAAGAATCAAATAAGCACCTCTAGGCCCTTACAATTGATCCATATGGATTTGTTCGGACCAATCTCTACATCAAGCCTAGGAGGTAGCAAATACGCCTTCGTTATTGTTGATGACTATAGTAGATACACATGGACTTACTTCTTGAAACAGAAAAATGAATGCTTTAGATCTTTTACCAAGTTTTGTAAACTTGTTCAAAACGAGAAGGGTTCTATGATTTCGTCAATTAGAAGTGATCATGGTGGAGAATTTCAAAACCATGATTTCTAAGAATTCTGTGAACTCAATGGATACAACCATATTTTCTCTACTCCAAGAAATCCTCAACAAAATGAAGTAGTAGAAAGAAAAAATCGAAATTACAAGAAATGGCAAGAACCATGTTGAATGAACATAGCCTACCCAAATATTTTTGGGCCGAAGCCGTAAATACTGCATGCTATATTTTGAATAGAGTTCTAGTTAGACCCTTACTCACCAAAACTCCTTATGAGTTATGGAACAACAAAAAACCCAATGTTTCATATTTTAAAGTCTTTGGGTGTAAGTGCTTTATCTTGAATGAAAAAGATAACTTAGGAAAATTTGATGCTAAATCCGATTAAGGAATCTTTCTTGGTTATTCTTCGGTTTCTAAAGCTTTTCGTATCTTCAATAAAAGAACATTAATTATTGAAGAATCCATTCATGTTGTTTTCAATGAGATTTTCGAAATTAGGAAAAACGATTTTGATGATGATGTTAATTTTGATTCCTTGAATTTAAATGAAACCCCGTCTCCAACTTGCAACTTGAATGCATCCACTTCCGAAACATCCTTACCCAAGGATTGGAAGTATGTAGATGCTCATCCTAAGGAGCTAATCTTAGGAGACACATCAAAGGGGGTTCAAACACGATCCTCTCTTAAAAATTTTTGTGCCAACACCGCTTTTCTCTCCCAAATTGAACCCAAATGCGTTGACGAAGCCATGAAAGATGATTCATGGATTATCGCAATGCAAGATGAATAAAATCAATTTGAGAGAAATGAGGTGTGGAAGCTTGATCCTAGGCCAAATGACCATTTAGTTATTGGTACTAAATGGGTCTTTAGAAACAAGCAAGATGAAAATGGTATCATGATTAGAAACAAGGCTAGACTAGTGGCCAAAGGTTTCAACCAAGAAGAAGGTATCGATTACGAAGAAACCTTCGCTCCTGTGGCTCGATTAAAAGCCATAAGGATGCTCCTTGCCTATGCTAGTAGTAATTAATTTAAGCTATTTCAAATGGACGTTAAAAGCGCTTTTCTAAATGGCTTTATCTCCGAAGAAGTTTATGTTGAACAACCTCCTGGATTTGAAAATAATAGCCTCCCTAATCATGTGTTTAGATTAACTAAAGCTCTCTATGGTTTAAAACAAGCCCCAAGGGCTTGGTATGAGAGACTTAGTTCTTTTCTTATCGAAAATAATTTCACAAAAAGTAAGGTTGATACTACATTGTTCATTAAGAATTTTGAAAATAATTTTCTCATTATTCAGATTTATGTTGATGATATTATTTTTGGCTCTACGAATGAATATGTTTGTGAATCTTTTGCTAAAACTATGAGTCTTGAATTCGAAATGAGCTTAATGGGAGAATTAACATTCTTCTTAGGCTTGCAAATCAAACAACTAAGCAATGACATCTTTATTAGTCAAACTAAATATGCTATGAATTTATTAAAAAAGTTTAATATGAACAACTCAAAGGCTATTAACACTCCTATGAGCACCGCCACTAAGCTAAAAATTGATGAAAGTGGAGAAAGCTTTGATCAAAAAACTTATAGGGGTATGATAGGAAGTTTACTTTACCTCACTGCAACCAGACCAGACATCATGTTCAGTGTAGGACTTTGTGCTAGATTTTAATCAAACCCTAAGATATCTCATCTCAAAGCAGTTAAAAGAATATTTAGATATCGTAATGGTACCACAAATCTAGGATTATGGTACCCAAAATCAAAGAATTTTGAGTTAATTGCTTATGCTGATGCGGACTTTGTTGGCTGTAAACTAGATAGAAAAAACACATTAGGATCATGTCAATTTTTAGGACATGCCTTTGTTTCCTGGTCATCTAAGAAACAAAACTCGGTTGCACTATCAACAACCGAAGCTGAATATATTGCAGCAAGTGCATGCTATGCACAAGTTATATGGATGAAAAACACCTTAGAAGATTACAAAGTTAATCTTAAAAATATTCCCATTAAATGTGATAACACAAGTGCAATATGCTTGACTAAGAATCCTATACAACACTCAAGAACAAAACACATTGATATTAGACATCACTTTATACGAGATCATATTACTAATCATGACGTAACCATAGAGTTCGTTGATACTAAACATCAACTAGCTGGAATTTTTATAAAACCTCTAAGTGAAGAACAATTTAATTTCATAAGAAGAGAATTAGGAATGTTGATGTGTCCGAATAGATAAACTAGTCAAAATTATGTTTCGGATGATCAAATCACTTGATTGGCATGTGTTGAAATGTTTTGATTTTTGAAAAACTGTAGCATAATCTTGTCCGAATGCATGAAAGAATTCATCTCATTTTTGGACTCGCTTAACAGTTGGAATGACAAAAATCAAATACACTCTTATGAAAAATATTTTTTTTCGAAATGGATTTGAAAAAATGACTTTCCTCCTTCGTGCACAAAGAATTATAACATAAAAGGAGAAGAAGTATTCAAATCATTATATGTATCATGCCTTCTTTTATATGCTTGATAACTTGCTTATATTGTTCTCCTGGTATCACATCTACCATACTTTTTGTTGATGACAAAGGGGGAGAAATATATGAATTGATTTGATGCTATAAACACTGATGCTATGATTATGCCATGCCTACATCATCAAGAGATATATAAATAGATGCCATATATAGAAATGCAACACTTGCTAAAATATTTGAAATGTGTACATCATGTAATGATATCAAAATCTTACTTCACAGCGTTACATGTTGATATCTTACAATATGATGAATTGCTTCAATTACCATCATTCAAAATTGTTATGTAAGAATGAATGTCAAGCCTTGATATCATCTTCAGTGATGTCACTTGAATTCTTAGGTCTTGAATTCAAGAATGACTTATCTCAAGTATGGCATGTAGACAGGGGGAGTTAAGGTTAACTCCATAATCAAATGATTGTCATCATCAAAAAGGGGAAGATTGTTGAATCTTAGATTTTGATGATGAAGTCAATTGTCATTTGTTGTCTAACCTATATGATTGAGATAAGTGTGCAGGATTAACTACGATGAAAGTAAGACATGCAGCAGGAGTTGCGCCGAAGTCATGACAATGATCACGTTGGGAGTTCGAGAGCTCGACGGAAGTTCGGACAGTCGTCGGAGGTTCTGCGGGAATAAATCCAAGAAGTCCATAAGCTTGCCAAAGAAGCTCGTCGGAACTCGCCAAGTGTATCGTCGCAAGTCCAGGAGTTTGCCGGAAGTTCGCAGGAGCATCACCGAGGGTTCATTGGATGATCAACGGAAGTTCGTCGGAAACTCGTCGGAAGAAGCGATTGACGCACCGGAGCAAGCTGTAGAAATTGTCTTAGGATTTATCGTAGTTAGCACAATGATTAAGTTGGAAATGGGAGGTGATCCCATTAGCTTAATCTTGGGGCAATTGGGCCCTAGAAAAACCCAAATTGGGCCGAATGGATCTACCCATTCGGACCCTGATTGTTGTGGGAGGTGCAACCGCCCAAGCCAGGAGGTAGCACCGCCTGGGCTAAGTCTCCTAGGGAGACTGGGCGGTGCAACCGCCCCAACCAGGAGGTGCAACCGCTTGGGCTCAGTCTCCAAGAGAGACTGGGCGGTGCAACCTCTCCTGACAGGGGGTAGCACCGCCTGAGCTCGATCTTCGAGCTCTGGCAAGCGGTGCAACCGCCCAAGTCAGGAGGTGCAACCGCTTGAGCTCGGTCTTCGAGCTCTGGCAGAGAGGTGCAACCGCCCCTGACAGAGGTGTCACTGCCCAGAGGCTCAGTCTTCGAGCTCTGCCAGGCGGTGCAACCGCCCTAGTCAGGAGGTGCAACCGCCTGATCCGGAATTCCGAGAATTGACAGTTTTAAGATCCAAATTTGAACTGCGTTGGGGCCTATAAATACCCTACCCATTCAGCACTGAAAGGTAGCAACTTACACTCGAAATCTTGATATCTTTCTGTGATTCTTAGAGATCAAAATTGTTGTAAAGGCCAAAAGTTCTCCTCCCTCTATTCTTCAAAGTTTTGAGTTGTAAAGAGAGGAGAGAAAATTTCTGTAAGGGTTGTCTCCTAAGCCCGTCAAAAGGAGTGAAACTATAAAAGGGTGGTTGGCCTTCGCCTATTGAAGGAAGGCCTCTAGTTGACGTCGGTGACCTCGTTGGTGGAGGAAGCCAAAAGTGGAGTAGGTCAAGATTGACCGAACCACTCTAAATCTCGGCTTGCATTTACTTTGAGCATTTTATCTTTACTGCAAACCTCCTAAATAGCTACTGCGTTCTGCACTTTTACCAACGAATTTCTAAGTTCAGAACTTTCCAAATATGCGTTTAGACGTAAACCGGCTTTTTCGTATGATCATTACATTTCAGTTTACGTTTACGTTTTGATTTCAATCATAACTGCAAACTGCCTTCTGCGCATGTATAAAACATATCTCAAAGTTCAGTATCTTCAAAATTGTCATTTAGACGCAAACTAGTTTTATCGTACGAACGTCGCATTTTACTTTGCGCTTGCATTCTGATTTTCATCATAAACTGCAAAGTGCCTTTGTAGATTTACTTTAATGTCATCTCGCTTAAGTTAAAGTAATCTTAGAATCGACTTTTACATCAAAATAGTTTTTATCAAATGAACGCAGCTTTCGATTTTAATCGCTGAAAATATTTCCGCTGCACTAATTCACCCTCCCCCCCCCTCTTAGAGCTCTTGATCCTAATAGGGACCTCTATAAATAGGAGGGATTTAGTGGTTCATTAGCTAGAGAGGATAGCGCTTGACCTCCTTCACCCTCTCTTAGAGATTTGTAAGGATTCAAAAATATACGATCTCCCTAATTAACACAATCTTTACTATATGCAGTTTTAAGTTTCGTGGATTTTTTGTAGCAATCTTCGCAACGACGAGCATATCTTCGGGAATTGGGGATTTTGTTTTCTGTTCTTCTGCTACGCATGTGATGTCGCCCTCAAGATTTCCCAGCAGTGGTATCAGAGCTAGGTTGTTTATGCGAAATATTGGTTTTGAACTGCTTGTGTTGTATTTTGGAGAAACTTTTGACGTCAAAATCATTAACGCAAAAGCGAGAAAGGGCAACAACAATTGCTGCCCTTGCATCCCTCAATCTGCATATGTGCAGTCGCCTACAGTAGCGATCACAGGCAGGTGGGCACAGCACCAACGCAGCAACCGGCCAACGGCCTGCTCGCAATAGGCTTTTAGCCGATGGGGTTGGCAACCCGCAAGTGCCCCACTCGTGGGCGTTTGTTATGACTCTAGCTTGGAGAGTCCTAATTGAGAGAGACATTCATGTAAAAATGTTAGGACTCTAGCTAGGAGAGTCCTAATTGAGAGGGACATTCTGTTAGGACTCTAGCTAGGAGAGTCCTAATTGAGAGGAGCATTCATGTAGGAGGTTTTTTCTTAGAGAAGAATTAGGAGTTGTAAGGGAATATGAGTCTTGAGTAGGAGTTCTATTCGGAGTTGGTTAGAAGTAAGAGTCTTAAGTAGGAGTCCTATTAGGAGTTAGGGTTTAGAAGCCCTATAAATAGCCATATATTCCTTCTCTTTTCATAAGCAAAAGATGAATCTTTTCTGTAGCCTTTGAGCAGCAACTTGGAGGGAGGAACCCCTATAGAGTTCCAAGGAGGTCGATCCCATAAAGAGATCAACCCCAAGTTTAGAATCTGCAAGGGTTCTAACACTTGGTATCAGAGCAGCGTTCTTGGCATCTCGCTGCCCTTCCACTGCCATCCATCACCCTCCACAACCGTCCAAAGCAATTCCCACAATTGCTTAAAAGATCGTCGCCGAATTCCGCCATCATCTCTACCACCGCGGATCATCCTTTGATCTCCCCATGAATTGCAACAGGTTCTGGTTTCCTACCTTACTGCTGCTGCAATTTAGTTATCCTTATTCGAAAATCCAAAAAAAAAAAACTGTTCCTATATTGCTGCATAAACCTTTCGTTACAAAGTTTTCATCTCTACGACGAAAGATACAGTGCAGAATTCCAGCCGCATTGTACCATCTATTTGATCTTGCTACTATGCTTTTTCTATCCAAATTTCTATGAAATTTTTATGATATCTTTGACACTTCCTAACAGCAGATTTCCCCTTAGTTTTTTCAAAAAATTCTCAATATAAACTATTGATCTTTTACGTCAAATCTGCTATACTGGAAAATCTGCACTGTAAAATTTCAGTTTCATAGCACTAATTATTTGATCTTGATACTATATTGTTTCTATCCAAATCTCTATGAAATTTTTATGATAGCTTTGACATTTCCGAACAGTGGATTTTCCTTTGGATACATCAAAAAATTCTCAATATAAACTAGTGATCTTTTACGTCCATTCTGCTATACCTAAAAATCTGTGCTGCAGAAAATTTCAGTCGCATATTGTTGTCTTAACCCATCTATTTCCAATCTTTTTTGAATGAAATTTCTTATACACTTCATAGATCATCTTGGCTTCCATCTAAGATTGATCTATTAAGAAATTCATCTCTAAAAACGATTTTATGTTGCTGCAAATTTTCATCGTAACCCGCTGAAATTTTTCGACGAGAATTCTGCAATCGCAACTTGCACCAATTTTCTTTCTGTTATATTGCCAAAATTTTATTGATTAAATTAGATATCCTTGCTGTCATATAAATTATGATTTTGCTATCAATTCCCTCCTCAATTCTCTCAAGTTTTTGGTGGAAATTACATCGAGAAACCATTGTTTCTTCGACGACAATTCTACTCTTACAAGACAGCACATACTTGCTGCAACTTCCACTGATTTCTATCATACCTTTGCTACCATCTACCACCGATCCAAAACATTCATCCATAGCCCTAAAACTCCCCTAAACCACACCCTCAAACTACACCCAAAACAGCCACAAAATAAGCCTAAATCGTAGCCTACATCCATCGATCCACCAATCCTTTCGACCATCACTTCTCTCAACTATACATGCCTTTAACCTGACAACAAAAGAGAGATCTTAACATCATAGATTTGGAGGCATATACTATAGCATCTAAGGAGGCAATCAATGCTAAATTCGAAGCCTTTGAGGTGCGAATGGAGGATAAGATTCGGACGCTCTTTACCGAACTCAGATTGGGTCGACCACTAAGCCCAAAAAAATCATATCACAGAGAGAGCTTTGCCCAATCGCACTAAGCTCGAAGAGAGGAGTTCCAAGGGAGGTGAGGCTCTATGACTAAACCCAACTATCCATGCATGAGAGTGGACTTCCCTAGATGGGAAGAAGGAGACCCGATTGGTTGGATCTCGCACGCGGAGCGATATTTTCAGTACTACAAAACCGTGGATGCATTTATGGTGAAAATTGCAGCTATACATCTTGAAGGGGATGCTATACAATGGTTTGACTGGTTTGAACATACTTATGGAGTCCTTTCATGACAACAATTCAAAGAAGGACTGCTGATCCGCTTCAGACCAACCGATTACAAGAATATTGATGGACAACTAGCAAAGATCTGACAAACTTCCACCATTCAGGAGTACAAAACTAGGTTTCAAAGGTTATCTAATCAAACTCATGATTGGTCTCAAAAACAGCTATTGAGGACCTTCATTGAGGGCTTGAAGCCGGAGATCCGAGGAGAAGTTAAAGTGCGACAACCAATACGCTTATGGCAGCCATGTCTTTCGCACGACATCAAGAGGAGCAATTGAACCATGAAGCTCGGAGGACTAGGGTCGCTCCTCAACCAGTAATATTGAAGCCCTCAGCCCCCCCAACTATTGACCAAGTCCCTACACCAAAGAGGTTAACAAGAGAAGGGTTTCATGAGCGATATGTGAAAGGGTTATGTTGGCATTGTGACGAGCCGTGGAGTCGTGAGCATCGCTATAGTAAAGGAGGACTTCTTATGATTGAACCGATCGAAGAAAAGGTCATTAAACATTCAGAAGAGAGCCTTGAACATGAAGAAAAAGATGCAGAAGAATAGTCACAACCGACCGAAGTTACGGTACATACACTAGCTGGCTACTCAAACCCGCAAACGATGAAAGTTGGAGGCCTTCTCAAACAACAACCGATCACTATTCTCATCGACACGGGCAGCACTAATAACTTCCTAAACAGTAAGGTTGCTATCCATATGAACTTACCTATTGAGAATTGCAGCAGGTTTGTCGTTAAGGTCGCCAACGGACGGATTTTGAAGTGTGATCATAGGTGCCCGCAGGTGAAACTGTTGCTGCAGGACCAAGAGATAATTGCAGATTTCTTCCTCCTCCCTCTTGATGATCATGAGGCCATAGTCAGAATTAAATGGTTGATGACATTAGGTGATATTTCTTGAAATTTTATGCAACTATTTATAAAATTTTACAGTAAGGAGAAACAGGTGATTCTGCATGGGAAACGTGAGGGCGACGTAACAATGATTTGCACACAATAAATGGAGAAGGTTTTGCATAAAGCATGCAGGGGCTTTTTGGTACAACTTGAGCAGCAAATTAAAGGATAGCCAATAGAATTTGAAGTTCCAAACCTATTTCCTTTGCTTGCTGAATTTTCAGATATATTTGACGAGCCACACAACCTACCTCTTAGTCTTCGGCATGATCATTGTATAATGATTTTTTCAGTCAAATCTCTAGCAAATACTTAGCCATATCGGTATCCACATCTCCAAAATGATGAAATAGAAAAGATTTTAAAAGAGATGCTTGAAACAGGAGTTATTCGGCCAAGTTGCAACCTCTACTTTTTACCGGTGCTACTTGTACACAAGAAGGACGGAACATGGCGAATATGCGTTGATTACCGAGCTTTCAATGGCATAACCATCAAGAACAAATACCTTATTCCAATAGCAGATGAATTGCTAGATGAAAGGGAGCACAAATCTTCACAAAGCTAGACCTTCGACCCAGGTATTATCAAATACGAGTGTATGAAGAAGTCATACCGAAAACCGCCTTTCGAACACACAACGGCCACTACGAATTTTTACTTTCTTCAACAAAAGGTGAAATATCTTGGGCATATCATATCTGAGGAAGGTGTGATGGTGGACCCCTTCAAAATTGAAGCAATGCAAAACTGGCCTACCCCGAGGAAAATAAAATTGCTATATGGATTTTTGGGTTTAACAGGCTACTATCCTAAGTTCATGAAAAACTATGGAAAGATTAGTGCACCACTTACTTCCTTACTGGAAAAAGATGTCTTCCAATGGTTGGACAGAGCCTCCACTGCCTTCGACAAACTTAAGGCAGCCATAATGACGACGCTAGTGCTAGCGCTACTAGATTTCAACTGACCCTTCATCATTAAGGCTGATGCATCTGGAGACAGAATGGGAGACATTCTAATGCACATACATTAGCAAGATATTGTCTCCCCCCATCAAAACATGTTAACATATGATAAGGAGATGCTCGTCATTGTGCACGTAGCAATGAGGTGGAGATCGTACTTGATCAAGCGATACTTTCAAATCAAGACCGACCATAAAAGCCTAAAATATCTCTTGGAGCAAAAGATATCTTCCCCCGAGCAACAAAAATAGGTAACAAAACTTCTTGGATTTGATTATGAAATAACTTACAAAAGGTGAAAAGAGAATGTTGTTGCAGATGCGCTTTCGCAGCTATTTGAGCAAGCTGAATTTTCAGTTGTTTTACTTCCAACGAGCGACTTCCTTGAGGATATTAAGATGGAATGGCAGGAAGATTCAGAGACCAGTAAGATACAAAAAAATTAGAGGAAGCACCAAGCTCCGTGGCTCATTACAATCGGGACTCAAAAGAATTATGCTATAAGGGACGCATTGTGCTTGTGATAAATTCTACTTGCATCTTCAAGAGCAGAGTTTGGACAAAGTTATTCCATATGCAGGGTACTAAATTGAAAAGGAGTACGACATATCACCCACAAACCAACAGCCAGCCGGAAGTTTTAAACAAGTTCTTGGAGATAGCCCAAAGCCACCCACCAAATATGACTACCCAAAGAGAACTCCAGACCCAGCCAAGTGCCATTATTGATCGAAGGATCGTGACTCGACGACGACGATCGACTAATGAAGTGCTAATACAGTGGGCGAACCTACCAATAGAAGATGCCACTTGGGAGAACTATGACGACTTGAAGATCAAATTCTTAGAATTCACGAATCATCAGCCTCGAGGACAAGGCTGATTTGAAGAGGGCGGGTCTGTTAGGACTCTAGCTTGGAGAGTCCTAATTGAGAGGGACATTCATGTAAAAATGTTAGGACTCTAGCTAGGAGAGTCCTAATTGAGAGGGACATTCTGTTAGGACTCTAGCTAGGAGAGTCCTAATTGAGAGGGGCATTCATGTAGGAGGTTTTTTCTTAGAGAAGAATTAGGAGTTGTAAGGGAATAGGAGTCTTGAGCAGGAGTCCTATTCAGAGTTGGTTAGAAGTAAGAGTCTTAAGTAGGAGTCCTATTACGAGTTAGGGTTTAGAAGCCCTATAAATAGCCATATATTCCTTCTTTTTTCATAAGCAATAGATGAATCTTTTCTGCAGCCTTTTAGCAACAACTTGGAGGGAGGAACCCCTATAGAGTTCCAAGGAGGCCGATCTCCTAAAGAGATCAACCCCAAGTTTAGAATCTGCAAGGGTTTTAATAGCGTTGCCTACGACCACAACGCCCACAAGGGCAGGCGGTGCTTGCGGGCAACTTGCCCACAAAGGCTGGCGACGCTTGCTGGCAGCCTACAGGCGACCTACCTACAAGGGTTGGCGGTGCTTGCGGGTGGCGTTTGCAGCCAGACTGCTCGTAAGGGCGAGCGGCGCCTACAGGAGCGCCCGCAGCGGCGATCGACCAAAAGAGGGGTGCCGGCCATGAGTACGCGGGGGCACCCACCTACAGCGATGATGTCGCCCACAAGCAAGGGCAGCGACCCCATACCCCCACCGCTAGCAGGGTGGCGACAATCGTAGGCAGTAGGGGAAAGGGAGAAAGAGGGTTAGGGTTTTTTCTTTTGACAAAAAGATAGTTTTGCCCCATAGGAATTTGAGATATTCCCTCTCTTGCCTTTTATCCAAATTATGAAAATACCCTTCTGAATTCAAAAAATTCCCTACATGTCCTTGATTTCAAAAAATATTAATTTATTAAAAGTTTAATTGATTATTATTTTATTATTATCTAGTAGTCCTAAATAATAATAATTTATACATGTGATGTATGATATGTGAATGGATGATCATAGACCATGTGATATGTGTACTTGTGATTATTATTATTGGGGCCTTTGAGCCTCAATTATATTTCTCATTTATTATCGAGCCTATGTGCCTATGATTAAGTTGTAATCACATGAGAAGGCACAACGGGAGCGTGGATGCGATAACGGGACCCACGAGATGAACGATCACGATGCATGGAGATACGTTGAAATGCTGACAGAATTGATAAGAATGAGATGGACGATCATAGGGCATAGAGATGCACCACTACATACATGATCTTGGTGTGAGTGATTAGGCCCACTAGCTTGGGCCTAATTACATTAGCCTGTGGTCCATGATCATCTAGTGTGATTGCTTATATACCTACTAGATATGTATATATATTTGCATGCGATGTAGATATATATTAAATATGTATATGTGTGACATGTCATATTAGGAGACCAAATTATAGAAACCCCTCTCTCAATAATATTAAGTCGGTAAATATGAGGCAATTAAATTGACCCACGTGGCCTTCCATTATTATAGGTAGGGATTGATTCCCAGTGTAGGTTGAGTTGGTCGAGTCTCTCAAGGCTCACCTATATCGCAATTCGCTATCTTGCCTATGACATAAAGATGTCACCGATGACTTAAGGACATGGTATGCTTGGTCGAGTCTCTCGAGGATATAGCATCGAATCAGGCTCATCTTGTAATAATGCTGTTGACTTAACCGGATATCATGGTTGGGCAAGTCCCTCGAGACCATAGTGATTCGAAGATCGAATAGTATGAGAATTATAAGGAGTTGTGATCGATAAGAGTTGCCTACC
This sequence comes from Musa acuminata AAA Group, assembly GCF_036884655.1. Lineage (NCBI taxonomy): Eukaryota > Viridiplantae > Streptophyta > Magnoliopsida > Zingiberales > Musaceae > Musa > Musa acuminata. Next base: position 19,052,505 of record NC_088346.1, on the reverse strand, counting down.
TTTTGGGCTTAGTGTGATTGGTCGAGTCTCTCGAGGTTACACTAAGGTGCTGATTGGATCCTAATCCCCACTAGAAATTTGTCGGGGACTTTCTCTCATGAGTTGAGGGTGTCATGCGACTCGCTAGTAAAATAGTGAGAGCATATTAAGATAGAAGTCCATATATTGATTATTTATTTTTTATAAAATCTACATGTTATTTATTTCTACTGCATCTTTATTTTCAAAAAATATCGCTTTCAAATGTCTCATACTTGATGTCAACTGTCTCACTAATCTAAATTATATGGATTGGCTCCGCAACATGAGAATTATTCTCACGATGGAGAAAATCATATACGTCCTTGATACAGTGATACCTATGCTCGAGGAAGGGGCAAGCAAGGATGAAATCGCCCGCTACGTGAAGTACATTGATGACTCAAATCTTGCTCAGTATTACATGTTGGACTCTATAACTCCTGAGTTACAGAGATAATATGAAAAGATGAATGTCAAATTCATTCTCCTACATATCCACAAACTATTTGAGGAATAGGGAAGGACTTAGCGATATGAGATATCCAAGAGCCTCTTTCGCACTAGGATGACTAAGGGGGTACTGGTTCAGAACCCTATCCTAAAGATGATTGAGTGGATAGAGAAACTCACAGATCTAGGAATGGTCCTAGAGGATAACTTGTGTGTCGACATTGTGCTTCAATCCCTACTAGATTCTTTTTCACGGTTCATAATGAATTTTAATATGATCAAACTTGAGGTGACTCTCCTAGAGCTCCTCAATATGTTGAGGAAGGCAGAGAGCACTATCAGGAAAGAAAAGCTAGTTCTCTACACTAGTGAGACCAGAAAGAAAAAGAAAGCAGAAAAGTCCCTTAAGAAGGGCAAGGGCAAGGGCAGACTGGGTAAAGCAAAGGTTGCTAAGATTGACTCAACAAAGTACAAAGGGCAGTGCTTCCACTATGGAAGAGATGGACACTAGGAGAGGAACTATAAAGAATACTTTGTAGAGAGGGCAAAATAGAAGCTTGGAGAAGCTTCGGGTATATTCATGATCAATCTCCAATCGTTAGATTTTTATAATAGTGCATTGATATTGGATACGAGTATTGCTTATCACATATGTAATTTGTTGTTGATTCTGGTAAAGCTAAGGAGATTGGCGAAAGGAACATTGTATAATAGTTTTTTTTTATGCTAGATACTACTCCACATATCATGAATATAGGTATGTTCAAGAGGAAATGAGATAAGGTGAGCAATGCATATTTATGACATTATAGGCTAAATCATATCCATGAGAGAAGGATCCAAAAGTTGCTAAAAGATGGATATTTAGATTCCTTCAACTATGAGTCATATGCAACATATGAGCCTTGCCTTAATAGAAAATTGACCAACTCTCCATTTAGTGGAACTAGAGAAAGAGCCACTGAGCTACTGAAACTCATACATAGTGATGTATGTGGACTCATATTAACTTATGTCATTGGTGGTTACTCCTATTTCATTACCTTTACTAATGATTTCTTAAGGTTTAAACATATATACTTAATGAAATACAAGTTCAAGGCTTTTGAGATATTCAGAAAGTATAAAAATGAAGTGGAGAATCAGACTGGAAAGAGTATCAAGACTCTTTGATCAGATTGAGGAGGTGAGTACTTAAGTACAGAGTTTACCCAATTCCTCAAGGACCATGGGATTCTATCCCAATGGACACCTCCCTATACACCTCAACTCAATGGTGTGTTTGAAAGGATGAATCATACGCTGTTAGACCTGGTACGGTCCATGATGAGTTTTGTTGACCTACTCATCTCCTTCTTGGGATATGCCATAGAGATCGTAGCTTACCTTCTGAATAGAGTTCCAACTAAGTTACTAGTGTCTACACCATATGAGATATAGAAAGGGAAGAAGCATGATCTTAAGGTTGTTAAGATTTGGGACTGCCCTGCTCATATTGAAAGACACAACCCTAATAAGTTGGAATTGAGGATAGAGTGGTACAAGTTCATGGGATACCCCAAGGAAACTTGTAGGTATTATTTCTATCATCTCGAGGACCAAAAGGTCTTTGTAGCTAAGAGAACGATATTCCTTGAGAAAGAACACATTCTTGGTAGAGATAGTGGGAGCATGATAGAGTTGAGTGAGGTTGGAGAACCTAACTCAAGCACCACTCTACATCTTGAGTCTGTTCAAGTACCTAATACATAAGTTCAAATTTTACGTATATCTGGCAGAGTATTTAATTCTCCTGAGAGATATGTGGGACATATTACAAGAGAGGATATTGTGAATATTGATCCTCAGACCTACGAGAAGGCTATTATGAATATATACTCTAGGAAGTGGCAAGAAGCCATGAATTCTGAGGTGGATTCCATGTACTCCAATAAGGTTTGTAACCTAGTTGATGTGCCCAAGGGTATTATACCCATCGGTTGTAAGTGAATCTTTAAGAAAAAAATTTGAGTAGATGGAAAGGTAGAGACATATAAAGCAAGGCTAGTAGCTAAAGGGTATCGTCAAAGGCAAGGTGTTGACTATAATGAAATGTTAGGACTCTAACTAGGAGAGTCCTAATTGAGAGGAGCATTCATGTAAAACCTACCTAAGCCGACCCCTATTAAAGAGGTGAAGAGGATGGCTAGGGTTAGGAGGTTATTTCTTAGTGAAGAATTAGGAATTGTTAAGAAATAGGAGTCTTGAGTATAAGTCATATTAGGAGTTATTATTAGAAAAGCATTATGAGTTGTAAAGGAATAGGAGTCTTGAGTAGGAGTCCTATTAGGAGTTAGGGTTTAGAAGCCCTATAAATAGTCATATATTTCTCCTCTTTTGGAAAGTAATAGATGATTTTTTTCTGTAGCCTTTGAGTAGTAACTTGGAAGGAGGAACCCCTATAGAGTTCTAAGGAGGCCGATCCCCTAAATAGATCAACCTCATGTTTAAAATCTACAAGGGTTCTACCACCTGGTATCAAAGCAACATTCTTGGCATCTTATTGTCCTTCCATCGCCATCCATCAGCCCTCCAGAACCGCCCAAAGCAATTCCTACAATTGCTTAAAAGATCATCGTCAAATTCCGCCGTCATCTCCACCACCACGGATTATCCTTTGATCTCCTAGTGAATTACAATAGGTTCTGGTTTCTACCTTACTGCGGCTGTAATTTAGTTATCCTTATTGAAAAATCCAAAAAAAATTTGTTCCCATATTGCTGCATAAACTTTTCGTCGTAAAGTTTTTATCTCTACGACGAAAGATATATTGCAGAATTCCAACAGCATAGCACAATCTTTTTGATCTTGCTACTATATTTTTTCTATGCTAACCTCTACGAAATTTTTATGATAGATTTGACACTTCCTAACAGCAGATTTTCATATGATTTTGTAAAAAAATTCTCAATATAAATCATTGATCTTTTACGTCTAAACTGCTATACTTGAAAATCTGCACTGTAAAATTCTAATCGCATAGCACAGTTTTTTTTATCTTGCTACTATATTTTTTCTATCCAAATCTCTATGAAATTTTTATGACAGTTTTGAAACTTTATAACAGCATATTTTCCTTTGGTTTTGTCAAAATATTCTCAATATAAACCATTAATCTTTTACATCTATACTGCTATACTTGAAAATGTGCACTATAAAATTTCAACTACATAGCATAGCTTGTTTGATCTTGCTACTATGTTTTTTCTATCCAAATCTCTACGAAATTTTTATGATAACATTGACACTTCCTAATAGGGATTTATCTTTGGGTTTGTCAAAAAATTCTCAATATAAACCACTGATCTTTTACGTCCAATCTACTACACTTGAAACTCTATGCTGTAGAAAATTTCAGCCACATAAAGTTGCCTTAACCCATCTATTTATAATCTTTTTTGAATAAAATTTCTTATACACTTCATAGATCATCTTAGATTCCATCTAAGATTGATCTATTAAGGATTTCATCTCTAAAAATGATTTTGTATTGCTGCAAATTTTCGTCGCAAGCCGTTGAAATTTTTCGATGAGAATTCTGCTATCGCAACCTGCACCAATATACTTGCTGTTATACTACCAAAATTTTCTTGATTAAATTGGTCATTCTTGTTGTCATATAAACTGAGATTTTTTCTATCAATTCCCTCCTCAAAATTCTCAAGTGTATGTTGGAAATTTCATTGAGAAACTGTTGTTTCTTTGACGATAATTCTGCTCTTACAAGACAACACATACCCGCAGTAACTTCCATTGATTTCTATCAAACCTTTGCTCCCATCTACCACAGATCTAAAACTTTCATCCACAGCCCTAAAAATCTACTAAACCACACCCTCAAACTATACTAAAAACAGCCACTAAACAAGCCTAAACCGCAGCCTACATCCACCAATCCACCAATCCAACAACCCTTTCGACCATTACTTCTCTCAACCTATACATGCCTTTAACCCGACAACAAAAGAGATATCTTAACATCATATATTTCGAAGCATTTATTATGACATCTAAGGAGGCATTCAATGCTAAATTTGAAGCATTCGAGGCACGTATGGAGGATAAAATTCGGACGCTCTTTACCGAATTCAGATTGGGCTGACCACTAAGCCCGAAGAAATCACATCAAGGAGAGAGCTCTATCCAATCGCACCAAGCCTGAAGAGATAACTTTCAAGGGAGGGGAGGCTCTATGATCAACCCCAACTATCCATGCATGAGGGTGGGCTTCCCTAGATGGGAAGGAGACCCGATTGGTTGGATCTCATGCATGGAGCGATATTTTTAGTACCACAAAACTGTGGACGCATCTATGGTTGAAATTATGGCTATACATCTTGAAGGGGATGTCATACAGTGATTTGACTAGTTTGAACACACTCATGGAGTCATCTCATGGCAATAATTCAAAGAAGGACTACTGATCTGCTTCGTACCAACTGATTACGAGAACACTAACAGACAACTAGCAAAGATCTAACAAACCTCCACCATTCAGCAGTACCAAACCAGGTTTGAAAGGCTATCTAATCAAACTCATGATTAGTCTTAAAAACAGCTATTAGGGATCTTTATTGAGGGCTTGAAGCCAGAGATCTGGGATGAAGTTAAAGCGCGACAACCGTACATGCTTATGGCAGCCATATCTTTCGCACGATTTCAAGAGGAGTGATTGAACTATGAAGCCCGAAGGACTAGGGTCGCTCCTCAACCAGCAATACTAAAGCTCTTAACTCCCCCTACTATTGACCGAGTCCCTGCATTAAAAAGGTTGACAAGAGAATAGCTTCGAGAGCAATATGCAAAGGGGTTATGTTGGCATTGCGATGAGTTGTGGAGCCATGAGCATTGTTATAGTAAAGAGAGACTTCATATGATTGAACCAATAGAAAAAAAGGTCATTGAACATTTAGAAGAGAGCCTCGAACATGAAAAAGAAGATACAAAAGAAGAGCCACAACCGATCGACGTTACGGTAGATGCACTATTTGACTACTCAAACCCACAAATGATGAAAGTTGGAGGTCTTCTCAAACAACAATCGATCACTATTCTCATTGACACGGGCAGCACTAATAACTTTCTAAATGGAAAGGTTGCAGCTCAGATAGTACTCCATATCAAAGGTTGCAGCAAGTCCGATGTAAAGGTCGCCGACGGTAGAACCCTAAAGTGCGACCAAAGATGCCCGCGGGCGAAACTGTTGCTGCAGGATCAAGAGATAATTACATATTTCTTCCTCCTTCCGCTTGATGATCATGAGGACATGCTTAGAATTAAATGGTTGACAACATTAGATGATGTTTATTAGAATTTTATGAAACTAATTATAAAATTTTATAATAAAAAGAAATAGGTGATACTGCATGGAAAACGTGGGGGCAACGTAATCATGATTTACACACAACAAATGGAGAAGGTTTTGCATAAAGCATTCAGCAGATTTTTGGTACAACTTGAGCAACAAACTAAGGGAGAGCCAACATAATTTGAAGCTCCAAATCTACTTCCTTTGCTTGCTAAATTTTCAGATATATTTGATGAACCGCACAACCTACCTCAGCCATATCAGCATGATCATTGTATAACGATTCTTCCAGGAAAATCTCCAGCAAATACTCAGCCATATCAGTATCCACATCTCTAAAAGGATGAAATAGAAAGGATTATAAAAGAGATGCTTAAAATAAGAGTTATTTGGCCAAGTTGTAGCCCCTACTCTTTACCGGTGCTCCTCGTATGAAAGAAGGACGGAACATGGCGATTGTGTGTTGATTACCAAGCTCTCAATGGCATAACTGTCAAGGAAAAATACCCTATTCCAGTAGTAGATGAATTGCTAGATGAAAGGGAGCACAAATCTTCACAAAGTTGGACCTTTGATCCGAGTATCATCAAATACGAGTGTGTGAAGAAGATACACTGAAAAACACCTTTTGAACACACAATGACCACTACGAATTTTTTCTTTCTTCAACAGAAGGTAGAATATCTTGGGCATATCATATTATAGGAAGGTGTGGCAATGGACCCCTCCAAAATTGGAGCAATGCAGAACTGGCCGACTTCGAGGAACATAAAATTGCTACGTGGCTTTCTAGGTTTAATAGGCTACTACCGCAAGGTCGTAAAAAATGATGTAAAAATCAATACACCACTTACTTCCTTGTTGAAAATAGATACTTTCCAATGGTTGGACAAAGCCACCTTCGCCTTCAATAAACTTAAAGCTGCAATGACGATAATGCTCGTACTAGCGTTAATCGACTTCGGCAAGACTTTTGTTATTGAAGCTGATGCCTCCGAAGTCAGAATTGGTATTATACTAATGTAAGATGGCTGCCCCCTCACTTATACCAACAAGGCATTATCTCCTTCCTATCTCAAAATGACTATTTATGACAAGGAGATGCTCGCGATTGTGCATGTGGTGGCCAAATGGAGATTGTACTTGATCGGATAACGCTTTCAAATCAAGACCGACCATAAAAGCCTAAAATATTTCTTAGAGTAGAAGATATCTTCCCCCAAGCAACAAAAATGGGTAACAAAGCTTCTTGGATATGATTATGAAATAACTTACAAAAAGGTAAAAGAAAATATTGTTGCAGATGCGCTTTCACGGCTACCCAAGCAACTGAATTTTCAGTCATTTAACTTTCGATTAGCAATATCCTTAAGGATATTAAGAGAGAATGGTAGGAAGATCTGGAGACTATTAAGATCATAAAAAAATTGGAGGAAGCACTAAACCCTGTGGCTCATTATTGTTGGGACTCAAAAGAATTGCGCTATAAGGGATGCATTGTGCTTTGTGCCAAATTTTACTTGCATCTTCATGAGCAGATTTTGGATAGAGTTATTCTAGATGCAGGGTACTAAATTGAAATGGAGTATGGTGTATCACCCATAAACCGATGGCTAGACATAAGTGGTTAACAAGTGCTTGGAGACAGCCCAAAGCTATCCACCAAATATAACTACCCAAGGAGAACTTCTGACCTAGTTGAGTACCATTATTGATCGACAGATCATGACTCGACGATGATGACCCACTACTAAAGTACTAATATAGTAGGCAAACTTACTAGTAGAAGGTACCATTTAGGAGAACTATGATGACTTGAAGATCAAATTTCTAGAATTCATAGATCGTTAGCCTCGAGGATAAGGCTGATTCGAAGAGGGCGGGTCTGTTAGGACTCTAGCTAGGAGAGTCCTAATTGAGAGAGGCATTCATGTAAAACTTACCTAAGCCAACCCCTATTAAAGAGATGAAGAGGATGGCTAGAGTTAGGAGGTTGTTTCTTAGCAAAGAATTAGGAGTTGTAAAGGAATAGGAGTCTTGAGTATGAGTCATATTATGAGTTGTTCTTAGAGAAGCATTAGGAGTTGTAAAGGAATAGAAGTCTTGAGTATGAGTCATATTAGGAGTTAGGGTTTAGAAGCCCTATAAATAGCCATGTATTCCTCCTCATTTAGAAAGCAATAGATGACTCTTTTCTACAGTCTTTGAGTAGTAGCTTGGAGGGAGGAACCCCTATAGAGTTTCAAGGAGGCTGATCCCCTAAACAGATCAACCCCAAGTTTAGAATCTACAAGGGTTCTACCAGGAAACGTTCTCACGCATAGCAATGCTAAAATCTATCTGAGTTTTATTGGCTATTATAGCACACTATGATTATGGGATCTGACAGATGGATGTGAAAACTGTATTTCTCAATGGGAATCTCAAGGAGGAGGTGTATATGATATAACTTGAGGGATTCGTGTCTAAGGACTACCCAGATAAGGTGTGCAGGTTGCTTAGAACCATTTATGGACTAAAGCAAGCTTCCTGAAATTAGAACATAAGATTTGATGAGGCAATCAGATCTTATGGCTTCATTAAGAACGAAGATGAGCCTAGTGTGTACAGGAAGGTAAGTGGGAGCGCTATCACCTTCTTAGTATTGTATGTGGATGACATCTTGATCATTGGGAATGTTATAGAAATGCTATACACAGTAAAAGCTTGGTTATCTAAACACTTCTCCAAGAAGGACTTAGGGGAAGTATTATTAGGACCAAGAGTGGCACTAAGAGGGGGGTGAATTAGTGTAGTAGATAAAAATATCGGTTTTGAAAAATCTTTTTATACGTTGAAAACTGAACTCGAAAATGCTTAACTTTGAAAGTGAAGTAAGAGTATAAAGATAGCTTGAAGGTAGTAAACAATTAAAGAGATTTGTAGTAAAGATAAATTGCTCAAAGAAATGCAAACCAAATTTTTAGAGTGGTTTGGTCAACATGACCTATATCAACTTTCGGCTTCCTCCTCTGACAAGGTGACTAGCATCCACTAGAGGCCTTCCATCAATAGGTAAAGGCCAATCACCTTTTACACCTCTCTTCTCCTTTTACCAAGTTTAGGAGACAACCCTTATAAGCACTCACTCGTCTCAAACTATTCTAACACTTAGACTCAAAGAGGAGGATTCTAAAGAGATTATAGCAGCGTTTTCTCACTTTTGAATACTCTGTTCTTGTATATTTTAACTAGGGATGAGAGGGGTATTTATAGGCTTCAAATTGATTCAAACTTTAAGCCTAAAACATCTCATCTCGGATTCCCCAAGCATGGGCGGTACTAGCACCTGCACTAGGCGGTACCACCGCCTAGTGTCAATTTGACGCTGACACTACCCTAGGCGGTACCACTGCCTAGGTCTGGCAGCACCAGCACTTGGGGCATAGTGCTGGGTGGTACCACCACCTAGACTAGCGGTACCACCGCCTAGGGATCAATGTTGGGTGGTACCATCACTTGGCACCCTGCTAGGGACGGTACAACCGCCTAGACTAGCGGTACCACCGCTTGACATAGTCTCGAAGACTGTGCCATGACGGTGAGACTTCTTGGAACATTGTTTAGGCTTCTTATTGGGCCCAACATAGTTCTTACATGGGCCTTGTCGGCCCCTAACAAATCCAAGTCCAATTACATGCTAACTACGATTCCTAAGACATTCTAAGCTAAACAAGTCCCTAAGTGTATTATGTTGAATCTCATATTTTGATGTTGAAGTCAATTGTCATTTATTATCTAATCCATATATGGAGATAAGTGTGTAGGATTAACTACAATGAAAGTAAGACATGTAGCAGGAGTTGCGCCGGAGTCAAGACCATGATCACGTTGGGGGTTCAAGAGTTCGACGGAAGTCCGGACGGTCATCGAAGGTTCTGCGGGAACAAATATGAGAAGTCCAGGAGCTTACCAAAGAAGCTCGTCGGAACTCGCCAAGTGGATCATCGCAAGTCCTGGAGTTTGCCGGAAGTCCGCCGGAGCATTGTCGAGGGTTCGTCGGATGTTCGCCGAAAGATCACCGAAAGCTTGTAGGAAGAAGCAATTGACGCACCGAAAAAAGCTATAGTATAAATGTCTTAAAATATCATAGTTAGCATGATAATTAAGTTAGAAATGTGAGGTGATCCCTTTAACTTAATCTGGGGGCAATTGGGCCCTTGACAGACCTAAATTAGACCGAATGGATCAGCCCATTCGGACCCAGATTTCCTGGTCGGCGGTGGCATCGCCTAGGAGCTCAGTCTCCCAGAAAGGCTGGGAGATGGAACTGCCCCTGTCAGGCAGAGTCATTGCCTGAGCTTGGTCTCCGAGCGAGGATGGGTGGTGGTACCGCTTGAGCTCGGTCTCCGAGCTCTGCTAGGCGATGGTACTGCCCAATTATGGCAGTAGTACCGCGAGGACCCCGAAAATCCATAAGATGACATTTTTTAGCTCCAAATTCAAACTAGTTTGGGGCATATATAAACCCCACCCTTTCATGCATGAAAGGACACCAAAATCTTGATCTTATTCTGTGATTTTTAGAGCTCAAAAGTGTTGTAAAGGCTAGAAGTTCTCCGCCCTCTTTTCTTCCAAGTTTTGATCTTTCAAGAGAGGAGAGAAAATTCTATAAGGGTTGTCTCCTAAGCCTGTCAAAAGGAGTGAAACTATAAAAGGGTGGTTGGCTTTCTTCGCCTATTGAAGGAAGGCCTCTAGTGGACATCGGTAACCTCATCGGAGGAGGAAGCCAAAAGTGGATGTAGGTCAAGATTAACCGAACCACTCTAAATCTCGGTTTGTATTTACTTTCTATTCTCTATCTTAACTGCAAACTGCCTTCATAACTTTACTTTAACTGCACTTCACCTAATCTAAGTTAAAGTAACTTCTGAAATGGCTTTCATACCGAAAACGCTTTTATCGTACGAACATCGTATTTCGGTTTACAATTACATTATGTTCTCTATCTTAACAACAAACTGCCTCTGTATCTTTACTTTAATTGCATCTCGCTTAATCACAAGTTAAAGTGATTTCAGAATTGGCTTTCTTACTGAAATCGTTTTTATCGTGCGAATATCATTTTAAATTGTCAAAAGTTTTTCGCTGCACTAATTCACACCCCCCCCCCCCCTCTTCCCCCTTCTCAGTGCTCTTGATCCTAACAAGAGGGAGTCTGAATGAAGAAGTTCATCACTAATCTAGGAGTTGTGCCAAGTAGCAATGAGTAGATTCCCTTATATTGTGACAACTATGGGGCAATTACTCAAATAAAGGAACCTAGGTCTTATCATATGTCTTTTGAGTGTTGAATCTCGGATTTTGATAATGAAGTCAATTGTCATTTGTTTATCTAATCTATATATTGAGAAAAGTATGTAGGATTAACTACGATGGCAGTAAGACATGCAGCAGGTGTTGAGTCGGAGTCAAGACCAAGATCATGTTGGTAGTTCGAGAGTTCATCGGAAATCCGAACGTTCGTTGAAAGTTCTACGGGAACCATCTGAGAAGTCCAGGAGATTGCCATAGAAGCTTGTTGGAACACACCAAGAAGATCATCGCGAAGTCCAAGAGCTTGCCGGGAGTCCGTTAGAGCATCACCAAGGGTTCGTCGGATGTTCGTCGGAAGTTCGTCGGAAGCTCGCCAGAAGAGCGATTGATGGACCGGAACACGAATTGTAGTAATCATGTCTCAATTATCGTAGTTAGAGTATAGATTAAGTTAGGATTGGGAGATAATCCCACTAACTTAATTAGGGGTCAATTGGGCCCTTAACAGACCCAAATTGGGCCAAATAAAATAGCCCATTCGGACATAGAATTCCTAGCCGACGATGGCACCGCCCAGGAGACTCGGTCTCCTAAGGATTTTGAACGGTAGTACCGCCCCTATCAGGTGGTGGTACTACTGGCAGTTATTGCTGCCAACGATGGTACCGCCCTTGTCAGGCAATGGTACCGCCTGAGCTCGGTCTTCGAGTATTGTCAGGCGGTAGTACTACCCAAACTAAGTAGTAGTACTGCCCAGTATCAGATGGCAGGCGATCATACTGCCCAATAATGGCGGTGGTACCACCAAGACCCTAAAAATTCAGGAATAGACACTTTTAGGCTCCATTTTCAAACTCATTGGGGCCTATATAAACCCCACCCTTTCTGAATGAAAGGGCAACGAAAAAATTGCTTAAATCTTGAGTCTTTGAGGCCTTAAAGTATTGTAAAAGCTAGAGTTCTCCTCCTTCTTTCTTCTAAGTGTTGAGATCATTTAAGAGAGGAGTGAAACTTGTAAGGGTTGTCTCCTAAGCCCATCAAAAGGAGAAAAGCTATAAAAGGGTGGTTGGCCTTTGCCTATTGAAAGAAGGCATATAGTGGATGCCGATGACCTCGTCAAAGGAGGAAGACGATAGTGGATGTAGGTCACGTTGACCGAACCACTCTAAAATCTTGGTTTGCATTTACTTTGAGCATCTTTCCTTTATAGCAAACTGCCTCCTCCTTACTATGCTTTAAATATGTCTACATTCGCTTTGACGTAAAACATCTTCCGCGATCGACTTTCTACGAAGACTTTACAAAATCTATGTTTTTGTGATTTACACGGCTTCAAATCACCTTAGTCTTCTCTTGCATTTTTACTTAAGACTTCAAGCTCAAATTCCTTCGGAAACGAATTGAGTTGAACTTATTCTCATTGAATTGGCTTTAATTGTGATAAGTTTTTTTAAATCGTAAAATTTTTTTCGCTGCACTAATTTACCCCCTCCCCCTCTTAGTGCGCTCTTGATCCTAACAATTTGTATCAAAGCAAGGTTCACTCTCAGTTGGATTAAAACCCAAGAGAGATGGAATTTGTTAGGAACCAAGAGGTTCACTCAATTACACATCCGCCCATGTTCGATGGGACGGATTACTCCTATTGGAAGACTCGAATAAGTATATTCCTTATTTCTATGGGATAATATAAAAGTGAATGTTCCCAAGCTAAGAAGGGAACACCAAAGAAGAAGATGCTTAAAGCAACATGGAATAACTCCAGCGCATCCGAAGAAGAGGAGCCCAACACCGAGCAAGTTGCTTACTATGCACTAATGGCTATTGGAAAGGAGGTATTAAGTTCAATTGATGCAAATTTATCATTTGATGAATTATTAAATACTTTCCATGATTTATTTGATGAATATAAAATAATTAGTAGAAAACATAAATTGTTAAAAAAGGAGCATGAATCTCTTGTTAGTAATTTCGATAAATTAAAAATTGAGCATAATGATAGTTTAGCTCCATATACATATTGCCATGATTTAGAAATAATTCAAAAGGAGAACTTGGTACTCAATGATACCTTAAAGAAATTTGAGGTTGGTAGTAAGTCCTTGAATATGATCCTTACCAATAAGGGTCACATTCATAAAAGAAGTAGAATCAGATTTGTGAGAAGCTCTCACCAAAATCCAAACACCTTTATTAAAGGCCCTATCTTACATATTTTGCACCAAAACAAATGTAACTTTTGTTACAAATATGAACATAGAGCTTATCCTTATCTATTCAAGAAGGTTAGTCTAAACAAATTGATTTGGGTTCTTAAATGAACCATAAAGAACTTTATGCAACATGATAAGTAATTTAGATCGGTTTTTAAGGCACCCAAGCTAGGAGCAAGAGATGATATTTTGCTTTTTGGGTGCTCAAGGTTTATGACCAGAGATCCAAAATGACTCATAACACTCTCTAGCTAAAATGACAAAAAGAGGATTAGTAGAATTAAAATTATTAATTATAAAATGATACTTATATTCCATATGTTAATGATGCAATCTTATATGATAAATACTTAAGTTTGATCCCTCAAATTTTGAAACTTGTAAACTCTTATGCATAAATTCCCCTTCACACATCCTCTGGATTTTCAAATTTATCGAATGCATTCCTCCCTCAATTTTTCCAGATCCAACTATATCTTACAAGATTATGAACTTACGCCTTGTAATGCTTGCACGATGAGTCATAAACATATTGAAAACATATAAGCTCTATATGACATTTGAGTAGAGTATCCATTTCACAAGATTGATCATGAATATACAAATTTTCTCATCTTGTGATGTGAATTTTTACATGATTATGTAATTAGGGTTGTGTGCTCCACAAAAAAACACTCCCTTCAAATTGAAATCACCCACATCAGCCCATACAACTTTGTGAGCAGTGCTCACTACTTGTAGGCGGTGGCACCGCCCAGCTGGCGGTAGCACCGCTAGCAGTGCCACCTCTCGTAATCTGCCCCCTTTTAAAACTGAGCTAGGGCCGACGGTAGAACCGACTCCAACTCTTTTTTCACTCTCCCTTGCAGCTCTAAACCCTCCTTCAACTTCATTCGCTCCCTCTAGCTACCTAAAACTCTCTATTTCCTACAAAATCAAGGATCAATCCTACATCTTCTTGAAGATCTCAACTAAGATATTCTCTAAAAGGCTTTGATTTCTCTTTTGTATCATCTACTCTTGCTCATTATTTATCTTCATAAAAGTAGTATTTATGGGTTCTAAAAGATCCTCTAGTGACAAAGGGAAGAGGAGATTAGAAGAAAACTATGATTCCACATTTTTTTATTCAAATCAACATGCCCTAAAATTTGCAACCATAGAATTTAGAAATATTCATAAGGGAAAATATGTTGATTTAGATGAACTATGTGATTTAGAATCTATTCAATGGTTTACAAATCTAGACCTTCTCCCAATCTTACAAATAAGTGAACATATCTACCCTAGACTTGTTAGGTTGTTTTATAACAATTTACATATAGATGAAGAAGAAAGAATGTCTACCTATTTTTTAGGATGTCATATATCCATTATAGATAGATCCATTTGTGACATCATAGACATCCCGGTAAAAGAAAGAGATTGTTGTTTTAGAGGATAATGGGATAATGAAACAGTTGGGACCACGTATGCTGATGCCTTAGGAATAATTTTTGGCAATCCCAACCTAGTGATACTTCCAAAAAGCTGTAAACATTTATTACCATTAAGCCCCAAAATACTTCGTCACATTTTGATTAGTATCATTCTCCCGAAACAATACCATCATGATGAAGTAAGTCAAATAGAACTAGGTACCATGTATTGGATCATGAAAGAATATAACAATTATTTTGGTTATCTTAGCTAACAAAACATAATAGAAATATCTAAAAAGGACATGAAGCTTCCATATGGTGGCATAATCACTAGAATACTCCATGCCTACGATATTACAATACCACCCGACGAAGAGGTTATAAAGCTAGATAGGTTTAGCATCATAAATAAAAATCTACTTCGACGGATGAGATGTACATTTAGAATTCATATGTGGGTTAGACTGTCTAGAAGAACTTATCCCCCTCAACCTGAATCAAAATCGGAAACACCAATCTTTAGGGGTAATCTATCTCCTCCACCAGGTCCCTTTGAGGAATTACATCTAGTAGAGCAAGCACCTCCATCATCTATCGAAGACATAGGGATTCGGATGGATCGCTTTGAACAAAGACAAGATCGACTTGAGCATCACCAAGATCAAATCCTATCTGAGCTACAACAGATTTACTGACAATTTGACACATTGTTTAGATATTTTAACTTTCCACCACCTAAATGAGCATATGTATGTATTTAGAAAAAGTGGACACAATTCCTTCTTATCATGTTGTAAAACTATGTTGTTGTAAACTTTTTATGCTATTCACTTTGATCGCAATACCACTTACTTTGATGATCATAAGTCCTTGATATGTTTAACTATTGGTATCTATGACTTGATGTATTATTTGGTGAGCAATTACGGAGTTAAGAATATTAATGTTGATTGAACTTCGTTTTCGGATTTTCTTGATCACTTAAATTCGATGCTAAAAAGTTTTATACGAATTTGACATGATTGTATGCTTCAATAACATGTTACTTTTAAGTTGGAAATTTTGTGCCTTGGTGCTAAAAGTTTCCATGATAAGCATGTTATACTCTTATGATTGTGATTTGAGAAGTTTTAATCGGATTCTTAATCTTTGAGCACTACAAAGCACCAATGATTTTATCTTCATGATTATGATTAAAAAGCTATGACAAAATATTATCCGAATACATGAATTTATTAAATTTCGTTTTTGGACTTTCTTGATTCGGTGCTAAAAATTTAATGATAAGAATTCTACATAAGATTGTGCTTCAATAACATGTTTACTTTAATATTAAAAATTTTATACCTTGATGCTAAAAATTTTCATGATGATGAACATGTTTACCTTCATGATTATGATTGAAGAGCTATGATAAAACATTGTCCGAATAAATGATTTTGTTGTATTTTTCTTCCGAACTTAATGTATTTCTTGAATGGAGCTTTCATGAGTCTATACCATATCAAATTTATTGCATGCTCCATCACTTAATGATACATGGAATTAATTGACAAATGCATCTCTCATGGATTTATCTTTTGTGAATTTTGATTGAGAAATGGATTTGATGTAATCATTCTTTCACATAAATTCCTTTTTGATGAAGGAAGATATTTTTTTTAGATCAACACTTGCAAGGATTTGATATCACACGAATATTTTGATCCTTGTGAAAAATGAAGCATGATTTTATCATTCTTAATGAAAAATGAAATGAAGCTCTCTTATCGTTTTTAACTTCATTCAAAGTTGGTTCTCAATGGCTTTTCCTCCTTACTTTCCTCCTTCATGCAAAGTCTTAATAATAAATAAAAGGGAAGAAATAATGAAAGCTATGTCTTTAATGAACTTTTGAATGATACCATGTCATGAATGCTTGAAATATGATTGGTATGATTTTTTTATGACATAAATTTTTACCACACTTATAATTGTTGAATCGCTCTACTTTTTGTTGATGACAAAGGGGCAGAAATATGTGGTAAATTGATGATAAATTGTTGATGCAATTTTATACTTGAAATGTTTACATTATGATAAGATATCCAGAGCCTAACTTGTAATTTTACAAAGTTGATATCTTGCCATATGATGGAATTGCTATGATTGTTATCCTTCACATTTGAAATATAAGACTTGAAAATGGATGTCATGCCTTGACATCATTTTCAGAATTGCTATATCATGATAGGAATCATGATGGGAGTATTGGTAAGTTTAAATGAACTTAACTTATCAATATGTCTCTTGAATTCAAAGGCTTTGAATTCAAGAATGACTTTTCTCAAGTATGGCATATAGATAGGGGGAGTTAAGGTTAACTTCGTCATCAATTGATTGTCAACATCAAAAAGGGGGAGATTGTTGAATCTCGGATTTTGATGATGAAGTCAATTGTCATTTGTTTATCTAATCTATATGTTGAGAAAAGTGTGTAGGATTAACTACGATGGCAATAAGATATGCAGCAAGTATTGAGCCGAAGTCAAGACCAAGATCATGTTGGGAGTTCGAGAGTTCGTCGGAAGTCCGGACGTTCGTCGAAAGTTCTATGGGAACCATCCGAGAAGTCCAAGTTGCTATAGAAGCTCGTCGGAACTTGCCAAGAAGATCATCGCGAAGTCTAGGAGATTGCCGGGAGTCTGCCGGAGCATTGCCGAGGGTTCGTCAGATGTTCACAGGAAGTTCGCCGGAAGCTCGCTAGAAGAGCGATTGATGCATCGGAACATGAATTACAGTAATCATGTCTCAATTGTCGTACTTAGAGTATAGATTAAGTTAAGATTGGGAGATAATCCCACTAACTTAATTAGGGGCCAATTGGGCCTTTAATAGTCCTAAATTGGGCCGAATGGAACAGCCCATTTGGACCCAAAATTCCTGACCGACGGTGGCACCGCCAGGGCCAACGGTGGCATCGCCTAGGAGACTCGGTCTTGTAACATCCCTCATTTTTGAATTTTCTTATAAGTTTCTATTTGTAATGTAAGTATCTATTTAAAATTTGATAAAAGAGCAAAAGTATGAATCTGAGAACTTATTTATAAGATTTGGGGGATTTGTTCAAAAAAAAAAATATGAGGACTTATTTGTAAACCCTGAGGACCTAATCATAAATATTGTAATATAAGGATTAAACTGCAAAATATACAAAATTACAAATTCCACTGTTTAAGCCTCTCTACCTTCGTTCATAAGGAACCAAAGAAGGCAGCTACGTGGAAGAACAGGAGAAAGAAAGAAGGAAGAAGAGAAGAAAAGGGGGAAGAAGAAGAAGAAAAAAATTTGGGGCTTTGAGGTTTCTTACTTAAATCTTCTCATTTAGAGTCATAATTCTCAAAGGCAAGTGTTCTAACCCCATCCTACAGAAGTATTAGTCTATGTTCCTATATTGATTCTGAAAGATTTATGCTTAGAACCTGATATTTCTCTCTTTGGACAAAAAATCAAGGATCTGAAATTTGTTCGGTAAACTGACCCCTATACACTGTTTCAGCTATAATTTTTAGCACCAAATGTGGATTCAGGTAGGAAATAGTTTGTTTGAAATTAGACTCTTATATCTTTCTTTTGACACTAATTTTGTAGATTTTGGACACCGAATACTTACCCAAACATCTGTTTCAAATGAGCCTATATATGCTGCAGAACAGGGATCAAAATTTCTGTCCTTTTGATACTAAAATAACTATAAGTCCCTGTTGGAAATTCTGATTTGTACCAAACTGACTTCGTCCGAAACTAAACTTGTAGACCTTTCTTTTGACATATTGTTTGAAAAATTTAGAATTCAAATACCTACCCTATTATCTGTTAAATCCGACCCTATAAATTCTGCAAAACAGTGATCGTGTTTTTGACCTTGTGTTACCAAATCAAAGGTAACTCCTTGTTGGAAACCATGATTTGTACGAAACTTATTTCAATAGAAAATAGATTGATATATCTTTTGACAATAGCCTTCTTGAGGGTATTGGAGCATAATTGATAATCTGAAGCATTTGTTCAATGTGCCTCTTGAATTCTGCCAGAAATCGAGTTTTGGTCGATTTCGCGTATTCTGTTTCATTCGTTTGGAAATAGATTCCATTCAGTCCCCTTCGCTCAATTGAAGCTTATGTTAGTATTTGAATTCTGATTTGATCTTGTCAATAAATTATTTATATTCTTGAAACATTTTGTGTAACTTTTAAGCTATATCGCATTAACACATATAGGCACATGTATATCCCATTGTTCTGCATTTGCTTTCGATATGTGCCTATTCTAGTTTCATTCCTTTGGATATTAAATTCATCTAACCTTCTTATTTGAATTAAGCTATATATGATTGCTTGGAATCCGTTTATACTTTTGCTTTCATTTCATTCCAATCTGAATACATTTGTGAGAGATTGTTGCTTGCATCGTATTGACTTGTAAAGGCACATGTACATTTTATTATTCCGCGTGTGCTTCTGATATATGCTATTTATTGTTCATACTGCCTTTTGTACTCTGGTGTTGTGGGATAATGTAAACCTTTGCTAGAAATTGTAAAGGGAGTTATGCATAGAGCCTGCGATGCTCTGCCGGCCCCCTCTGACTTTACCTAGACGTGGGTGGATGGAGCTCCCAGATGTGGGAGACTTCTGTCTGGTGGTCATTCAGAAATGGATGAATCACATTCTGTCTATGGTCCCACTACACCTTCTGTAAGTTTGATATGATATCCAAAGCTTTGGTTATGTGTTTCTATACATGCTTTGGATAAGAATGATATGAATGCAACGTCAAAGACGACGTTTGAGCTTCTGTTTGGTATTTGTTATTGATATGCTCCGAAATATTTCATACGCTGTTGATATGCTACGGAACATTGCATACACCACTGATAAGCTCCGAAACATTTCATTTGTTATGTATATGCTCCGAAATATTTCATTCATCATTGATATGCTTCGAAATGTTCCATACGCCGTTGATATGCTCCGGAACATTTCATACGCCATTGATAAGCTCCGAAATGTTTCATTCATTGTTGATATGCTTCGAAATGTTCCATACGCCGTTGATATGCTCCGAAATATTTCATATGTCATTGATAAGCACCGAAATGTTTCATTTGTTATTGATATGCTCTGAAACGTTTCATTCGTTGTTGATATGCTCCAATTACTCTATGCTCCATCTGTTATGAACCAAATATGTTTGATTGAAATGACAATTGTGATTCT